>NC_047570.1:36975000-37275000 GCF_011004845.1 Esox lucius | reverse complement strand
TCTGACCCAGCAAGAAAAAAATGGCAAAGTCAATCAACCATTTTGGATTATATACAGATGATGCAATCCGTATTGTAATTACATATTTTGAAATGCAGATAATGTATTCAGTATGCGATAATTGGCATAATTTTAGGAGAGGTCATATTGGTACATACAATTTACCAATTCAATATATATCACACAATGTTTGTGTAATGCTAATGTGGCTAATGTATAGCGAAACACAAATGTCTCGATCCTCTGCAGTATGATCATGTTCTTCAGATTGACAGGGGTCAACTCATGTTTCTGTTCAGGGTCTATCAAGTCTCTGGTCACAAGCAGTGCTCAATGCATGAATCCAGGGTATTTCTTCAGACGTGACGATCAATGAGGTTGGTTGCTGCACTGACAATAACAACTTCACATGTTAGCTGATATGTCGATAGCATGACTTTGTGTGTCCTTTCCCAGGATGTCACTCAGACAAATGGAGGGACAAATCATCGTTTTATGATCAATTTCCGGCTCTGCTTACATTAGTAAATGGTTGATTCCGACCCTAAATTGGATGGTAGTGTTTCAACGCAAATTATTTCTTGCACTCGTTCAGACAACAACAGCAGCAGGAAGACAAAAAGGTCCTCATACATAACAGAACCACATAAATACAGAAGGATTTTAATATTTAGTGGTGGTTGGCTGGTTTTTGGTGGGGTAGTGATTGGGGACCAGTGGCGGGGTGTTGTATTGGCACTGGGTCGTGACAGAACATAGAGGAGTAGTAAAACATAACCAAACACAACAGAACACAGTTTAAGAATCCTGCAACCAAACAAAACCTACAACAGAAAACTGCATGAAAATGTACTCCCAAGGACACAGTGACAGAACACATGACAGGGTAACAGAAATACAATACGAAACAACAACATAACATGGAATAAAATAGAACACAGAACACAATAGAACACAGAAATAGAACACATCAATAGAACACAGCAATAGAACACAGCAATAGAATACAACAGAACACTATCATTGTCCTCCACTGCAATACTGCCACCTGATGGGAATACGCAAACACACACACACGGAGACACACACACACACAGATGCAAACACACACACTTGACACGGTTACGTCTGAGGAGGCACTGAAGGTCATGTGCTGTTGAAGGCGTGCACTGGGTGTGTAATAAATTCACAACATATGTGACTGCTTTTTGACAGACTTGTACTGTATGACACGAACAGAGACACACACACAGGCACACACACAAACCGGTCACACACATATACAGACACACACACACGGAGACACACACACGCAGACACACACACACACACACATACACACGGAGATGCACACACAGACTCAAGCACACACACACACACACACACACACACACACACACAGTCACGGTTCATCCTATTGATTCCCAGCTGCAAATCTGCTGATATTTAATAAGCTGTGATGATGAGATTACAGAGGAGCCTGTAAATTAGAAAAATGGATTTGCCTCTCAAATAGTCATTACAAAAACCAACTGAACCAGCAGTCTGATAAACTGGAAGGAACTGGTGGCTTTGAATGAGGTTTTGAACACTACAATACGGTACAGTAACATGCTACAGACAAGGGTCACGGTGTGTGCAGGAATCTACCAAGATAAATGAACACATACCTGATATCCAGTCTATTTATCCACAGCGCTGGCCTGCTCCAGAGCACCTACTACTGTTAAATGTCTATTCCTCTGGTACAATTACCAACCACCACCTCCCAGAACAATCTGGCCAGCAACATTGCTGCCCATGATAGTTTCAAGTGTGACTTAAATATGCATTCCTGGATGTTTGGCCACTGGTTGTAAAAGTGGCACTGGGAGCCAAAACATGTCCCCAATATTTCTGTACAATGTCATGTATAGTTAGGTCTGGAAATACTGGGACACTTACACAATTTTCATAATTTTGGCTCTATATGCCACCACAATATATTTGTAATGAAACAACCGAGGTGCAATTGAAGTGCACACTTTCAGCTTTAATTCAAGGGGTTGAACAAAAATATCGTATGAAACGTTTAGAAATTGCAACACTTTTCATACACAGGCCCCTTATTTCAGGGGCTCAAATGTAATTGGACAAATTAACAGCAAGTGAAATGCATGCTCGATCGGGTTGAGATCAGGTGATTGACATGGCCATAGCAGAATATTCCACTTTTTACCTTAAAAACCACCAGAGTATGTTTTGGGCCATTGTCTATTTGTAAAGTGAAGCATCGTCTAATCAACTTTGTTGAATTTGTCTGAATCTAAGCAGACAATATATCCCTATACAATTCAGAATTAATCTGGCTGCTTCTAAACACTAGTGACCCAGTGCCATTGGAAACCATGCATGCCCATGCCATCACACTGCCTCCACCGTGTTTTACAGATGATGTGATATGCTTCGGATCATGAGCTGTTCCAAGCCTTCTCCATACATTTTCTTCCCATCATTCTGGTACAGCTTGATCTTAGTTTCATCTGTCCAAAGATTGCTGTTCCAGAACAGGAATGGCTTTTTTTGGCTAAGTCTAATCTGGCATTTCTATTCTGGAGGCTTATGAATAGTTATAGTCCCCAAAATCTCAGTTGTCCTAAAAATGTCCTGAACCTCCCTGACCAGGTGTCAATGGGGACACTTAATTTTTTTATCCTGTATCACTCAACACATTCACTAAATTTGTAATGAGTTCTAAACCCACAAATTGTCAGCTAGACCCGATTCCAACAAAATTACTTAAGGAGCTATTTCCTGTGCTAGGTCAGCCAATGAACATAATAAATTGCTCCCTTTCCTCCGGATGTGTACCAAACTCACTAAAAATAACGAAAATTAAGCCTCTTCTAAAAAATAAAAATATTCTGCATCTCGACATATTAAACAATTAGAGGCCAATATCGAACCTCCTGTTCCTCTCAAAAAATCTTGAAAAATGTATTTCCCAACAAATGCTTTCCTGAAGACAAATAACATTTATGAAATGCTCCAGTCCGGTTTCAGACCCCATCATAGTACTGAGACTGCACTCTTAGTGCTGCTTTTGACACTATTGATCACACCCTTCTCTTAGAGTGACTGGAAACCCATATTGGGCTACATGGACATGTTCTAGCCTGGTTTAAATCTTATTTATCTGAAAAATATCAGTTTGTTAGTGTGGATGGCATATCTTCTGACAAGTCAAAGGTATGTTTTGGTGTTCCTCAAGGCTCGGTTCTGGGCCCATTATTGTTCTCACTATATATACTGCCTCTGGGTGATGTAATCCGGAAGCACAATGTCAACTTTCATTGTTATATTGATGACACACAGTTATATATTTCAATGAAGCATGGAGAAGCCTCAAAATTAGCTACTTTGGAAGCATGTGTTTCAGATATTAGGAAGTGGATGACAGAGAACTTCTTGCTTTGAAACTCAAGAAAAACAGAAATGCTCGTTTTGGGACCCAAGAAACAAAGAGCGTTGTTAGCAGATCTCACTGTGAACCTCGACGGCTGCATGGTCGTATCCCAAAAAACTGTAAAAAACCTTGGCGTTACCCTTGACCCTGACCTCGCCTTTGATGAACATATGTCTCAAGAGTTGCTTATTTTCATCTTTGAAACATTACAAAAATCAGAAACTTTCTATAAAGAACTGATGCAGAAAAACTAATCCATGCTTTTTTTTACTTCTAGATTAGATTACTGCAATGCTCTTCTCTCAGGTTATCCAGACAAATCAATAAATAAACTTCAATTAGTGCTGCACACGGCTGCTAGAATCCTAACTAGAACAAAAAAATGTGAACACATTACTCCAGTACTAGCCTCTTTACGCTGGCTGCCTGTTAGGGTTAGGACTGATTTTAAGGTTTTATTGTTAACCTATAAATCAATCCATGGACTTGCTCCTACTTGCCTTGCTGAAATGATCCAGCCATACGTACCTACACGTAACCTATGATCGCAAGATGCAGGTCTTTTAATTGTACCTAGAATCTCTAAACCAGAGGTCTCAAACCGGTTCCACGGAGGGCCATGTGTCTGCAGGTTTTTGGGTTTTCTTTTAAATTGGTTCCCAGTTCAGACCTAAACAACCAGGTGGGGGTAGAAACTAACCAATTAGTGACCTAATTAGTCAATCAAGTACAAGGTGAGAGTGAAAACCTGCAGACACTCGGCCCTCCGTGGAACCGGTTTGAGACCTCTGCTCTAAACAAACAGCCGGAGGCAGGGCCTTTTTTCATAGAGCTCCACTACTGTGGAATTATTTGCCAATTAAGGTTAGAAATGCAAACTCAGTGCAGACTTTCAAGTGTCTACTAAAAACTAATCTCTACAGCACGGTCTATGATTAGGTGTAGCCTGGCCCAGGGGCGTGAAGGTGACCAGAAAGGCTTGATACTGTCCACCCTTGCTGTCTTGCCAGTTGGGCTCTCATCGCCACTGGGATGCCCTCCCTCCAATGCCTCTCGGGGGCAGAGTCACTGGCTTGTTGTTGTCTCTCTGTTGCGCACTTGTGCAATTGGGCTGTGCTCTGCTGGCAATACTCGGCCCTCATTCAGGGTGGTTGCGGTTGGTGGTTGGATTGATTTCCTGCCTGTTGGGCACTGTCCGGGGCCTCCCCCAGATAGGGCCACAGTGTCGCCGGACCCCCCTGTCTCAGTTCCAAGGTCTTACGCTGCTATATTATTGTGCTGGGGGAGTAGGGTCAGTTCTTCTTCTCCACTAAGTTCTCCTTCTCCACTATAAATCCTTGTTGGTATGAGGAATGCATTTTCAGAATTTTCCCAGTCTCCTCCCATTTTGAACTTAGGAGGGTATGAGGTCCTAGGCCACAACTGCAGAGTACCTGGCTTGGGGGACCTGTTGTCTGTCCCTGTCCAGAGTCCTCCTGTTTGTGTTGCAGATCGAGACGATGCCTGATGATTTCAGCTGCCTCTGTGCTGACACCTCCCCCTCCCCTGTGTTGTCCCTGTCCTTGTCAATCTGGTCATGCTTCCGACCTGCACTAAGTTTAAATAGACTCTAGCCCACGCGCATTTATTAATTATTACTACTGTAATCTTAATATGTTCACCTGGCACAGCCAGAAGAGGACTGGTCACCCCTCTGAGCCTGGGTCCTCTCTAAGTTTCTTCCTACATTATGACATTCTTAGGGAGTTTTTCCTAGCCACTGAAATTCAACACTGCTGTTGTATGCTCCTTGGGGTTTAGGGCCAGGTGTTTTGTAAAAGCACTTTGTGACATCTGCTGATGTAAAAAGGGCTTTATAAAATACATTTGATTGATTGACCAACCTGCCCAACCCCCCTACAGCCGTGCAAACTATTGGACATTCCAACCACCATTGCCGATCTGCTGGATATTCCAACCACCATAGCCGATCTGCTGGACATTCCGACCACCATAGCCGATCTGCTGGACATTCCAACCATCATAGCCGATCTCCTGGACATTCCAACCACCATAGACCATCTGCTACTCCACAAGGATAGAAAAACACAACCACATACCTCAAACCAAATTAATCAGAATCATGCAATTATACATTCAATGCAGATAGCCTACCCTTGCTTTGCCCTTGTTTATGATGTATATTTTATGTCGCCAACCCTCATCTGAAAAAACTAGCAAAAAAGGCTATGAGAAATATCTAATGTGGGGCCATGCCATGGTTCAGCCTGAGGAAGGCAACCCTACACAAGATCCTTGAAATGTACCCAAGGCACCATCTCATCACAACAACACAACAGATGTCAACTCAGGAGATGTTAAGTCCTTCTGCTTCTTTCCACACTCCTCTGTTCCAAACAGGAAGTCACATCTAACTAAGAGAGTTGCTGGTGCACAGGAAATCCAAGCTGACCATGCCTCCCCACTCCCTGGGCAATGCTGGCCCATGGGACCTTCTAGCTTTGTCCTGCAACTAAAGTATTTAACTGAATATAGCTAACGTTTAGTTTCTGATGGTTCTATTGTCTGACAGAAAAGTTAATTACATCAAAACTTGTTAGGGCTCGGCAAAACCACGTTCCCGTTCATGTGTATAATATCTGGACTCCACTTACCATATGTGTGTGAATTTGTTTCTTGCTATCAACAAAGTTGTTATAAATGTGTTTTATCCTGTGTAGCACCACAAAGAACGAAATCATCCATCTTTTTTCAAGCTTGGTAAGTAAAGATGACATAATGAAACGTAACATCACAAGGAACATAAATACGTAAATACTGGGACAATGATGGCTACTTGCCAAGCTAATTCTAGATTCTAGAATGCAAATGTATCTCCCAGTCATTCAGGACCCTGGTGAGGTCAGAGAGAATGTGGGGAAAACAGAAAAATAGAGGGAATGACAGAACAGAGAAAGAAAGGAGTGTGTTTGTGATTTGTGTGTAGATAATGGTGTGTGTGTGTGTGTGAGTCTTGGTTGATCTGCCTTCTGACATGGACAGAAGCAGTGGAGTGTTCCTAATGAAGAATAATGCAGTCAGACAAAACTCCTCTCTCCATCTCAGCACCCCACGCCAACAACACTCTATACTGCCCCCAGACTCTACAAGACCCTGCATTAACACTTCAGACTGAACCAGACTCTACAGTACCCAGCATTAACACTTTATACTGAACCAGACTCTACAGTACCCTGGATTAACACTTTATACTGAACCAGACTCTGCAGTATCCAGCATTAACATCTTATACTGCACCCAAATTCAACAGGACCCATGATTAACACTTTACACTGAACCAGACTCTACAGGACCCAGCATTATCAATTCTTACTGACCCTAGACTCTACAGGACCCAGCATTAACGGTTTATACGGACTATATAACAGGCTGGTAGCAAGACTGGAAGGAAGAATGTTGATGTATACATACCACAGGCATGTGTAATTGCACGTTTTAACACAAAGTTATTTAAACGGTTGATTAAACGTCATGTGACGTTAGGCATTGAATTTATGTTTGAGGCTGCCGCCCAGAAGTGATGGAGTTTTGGTTCAGTCAAGATGGATGCGATGTTTGGTTGAGAGCCCGGTAAGAGAATGGACAAACGTTTAACGCGTCCTGGGTTGCATTGCTTCCTGTGCCACTTCCTGCTTAGGATTTTAAGTGTGTTTATTGTACATTTGTTTTAATTAGCTTGGCCTTTAAGCAGATGTTGAAGTAATAGACAAACAATGAGGAAATTAGATCTTTAGGAAGGGAATTGACTATATAAATGTTTGCTGAAGTGTGGAGATAATGGTTTTATAAAATTGTTGCTTTGGTCTTTTTTCCATCTTGGTCCTGTTAGAAATCAGCCGTTTCATATAGAGGTTGAAATAATGGATTGCGTACCCGGTCGTCAAGGGAGACAGTAATTCAATTATTTATTGCAGCATTTGATTGTCTGTTGTTCATGAGGTTACAGACTCAATCTCATCTAGCTCAATCTCAAAGAAACCTCCGGTCGTGCCTCTACTGTATAGACCTTGCAATCTGGAATACACATCACAGTACTGTAAGCCCATTGGCTAATTACTGTCGCACTTTGACTGAACGTGACTTCCTGTGTACGGATTAACAGATGTTCTGTTGACAACTAAACACACACTTCAACAGTCCCAAATTCACCCTGCCTGCTTAACCCAGCTCAATCTATAGTCAAATTTTTCCACCTTGTGACATATCAGACATTGTATTTATTGCATTTATTGTGTTAATAGTATTAATAGCATAACCCTGCGTAAAATGCAGATAAATAATCATTAAATTCCTGTATTCCTGTAAAAATTCCTGTAAAAAACATTCTGAATGTGATGCCTGTAACAAGGCGGTGGTGGAGAGGAACCAAGCGCAGGCAGAATGCAGGTAATGTTGACTTTTAATAAAAACAACACCGAGCACAAACAAACTTAATGAAAGAAAAGGGGCTGAATTGAAACAGCAAACCGAAAGCACTCACCCATTACGTATGACATGAAATGACGACAATGCTCAACAAGTGAGGGGAGCAGAGGAGAAGCATTTAAACACATACTGATGGAATGATTGGGACCTGGTGTGAATGACTGAAGACGTGACACAAAAAGTCTGGGATGTGTTTGTGGAGTGACGGGAACTAGTGGTGCACGGCACGGCACGGCACGGTGTCGGTGTTTTCAATGGGTGCCAGGTCTGGATTGCAGACAGGCCAGTTTAGCACCCGGACTCTTTTACTATGTAGGATGTGGTTTGGCATTGTCTTGCTGAAATAAGCAAGGCCTTCCCTGAGAAAGACCATGTTGCTCCACAGGATGTGTTGCTCCGAAACCTGCATATATTGTTCAGCATTAATGGTGCCTTCACAGATGTGCAAGACACCCATGCCATGTGCAGTAATGCACCCCCATACCATCACGGACGCTGGCTCTTGAACTGTGCGCTGATAACAAGCTGGATGGACCCTTTCCTTTTTAGCCCATAGGATGCGGTGACCATAATTCCCCAAAATAATTTCTAATTTGAATTTGACGGCAGTGTTTCTGGATCTTGTTTATGTCTGATTTAATCTTTGCATGGTAGAGTTTTAACTTGCATTTGTGGATGCAGCGATGTACTGTGTTCATAGACAATGGTTTTCAGAAGTGTTCCTGAGCCCATGCAATGATTTCCACTACAGAATCATGTCTGTTTTTAATGCAGTGCCGTCCAAGATCTTGGCCATCCAATATTGGTTTTCGGCATTGTCCCTTGTGTATAGAGATTTCTCTGGATTCTCTGATTTATTTAATGATATTATATTATGTACCGTAGCTGATGAGATCCCAAAACGCTTTGCAATTTTACATTGAGAAACGTTATTCTGAAATTGTTGCACTATTTGCCTGCAGTCTTTCACAGAGTGGCGATTCCCTTCTCATCATGCTTCTGACAGACTCATCCTCCCTGGAAGGGCTTTCAATACCCAATCATATCACTGACCTGTTGATAATTAACCTTATTATTTGTGTGTAGTTCCACCAGGTTAAATCTTTTGTATTACACAGCTTATCCAGTCTTTTGTTGGCCCTGTCCCAGCTATTTTGAAATGTGTTGCTGGCAAGGAACAATAACACTTTTCAATTTCAACATTTGATATGTTGTCTTTGCACTATTTTCTATTGAATATAGGGTTTTAAATTATTTGCACATCCTTGCATTGTGTTTTTATTTCCATTTTACACAGCGTTCCAACTTTGATGTATTTACTGTGTGAACGTATGCTGTTTATCCTAAGGGGGAAAGTCTCTAAATGACTTCTATTGAGGAGGATGGCAGCAACATGCGGCCTTCTTCTGTATGTACTGAAGTGTCACGCTAAGGCAGGACACACTGAGAGCCATTGGGTATGGGCTGAGGGTGAGGGCTGAGGGTGAGGGTGAGGGTGAGGGTGGGTGTGTGTCTGGGTGTGTTTGTCTGGGTGTGTGTCTGTGTGTTTGTCTGGGTGTGTGTCTGTGTGTTTGTCTGGGTGTGCGTCTGTGTGTTTGTCTGGGTGTGCGTCTGTGTGTTTGTCTGGGTGTGCGTCTGTGTGTTTGTCTGGGTGTGCGTCTGTGTGTTTGTCTGGGTGTGTGTCTGTGTGTTTGTCTGGGTGTGCGTCTGTGTGTTTGTCTGGGTGTGTGTCTGTGTGTTTGTCTGGGTGTGTGTCTGTGTGTTTGTCTGGGTGTGCGTCGCTTATCCACATTTATGAGTCCATGTGGGTACCAGAAGTCCCCGCAGAGATAAAAAAAACCTGAGCAGTTGGTCCCCACAAGGGAAATGCCATTTTTGGCTCAGGTTATGTATCAGGCATAGTGTTGGAATTGGGGATACTTTCAGGTTTATTTTTTATGGTTATGATTTCTGGGTAGGGGTTACAAGAATTGAAAAACAAACGTGTGTGTGTGTGTGTCAGTAATACAGTAATCTAACCTAGAACTTTGCCACTTCATATTAGCGCGATAGACCCATCCAGAGCCAGGTTGTGTCCAAAATGGCAGCCTGAACCCGATTATGGTCCTGGTCTAAAGAACCACACTATGTGGGGAATAGGGGTCCATTTGGGACATTTACCATATCCCCGTCCTCTTTCCTCATCCTCCTCTTCCTCCTCTTGGGTATGTCTCCCTACATACTGCTGCAAAGCACAGGGAACAGTCATGAATGATCACGCAGCTTGGTGAACCGTTCCACTGGCATGCCATATGAAATAGACCCACACACTGTGAGATGAATTGGAGGAGTAAGATGACTAAATGTGTTAGTGACAGGACGGCAGACAATCATGTGATTACAGCATCTGACCAGTACAGGGCCGGCGCCAGTATGACGCAGGGGGCATGTCTAATCACTGCGCAAAGCCCCCCCCCCCCACCCCAACCCAACCACCCCCCCACCCCCCAAGACCAAACATTTTGTAACGTAGATACGTATGTACATCCAACTGAAACGTTTTCACTTTGACGATCAGACGGGGTCACATTGATATACAATTGGCTGTGTATACGGGGAATCAAAACTGAGGGGGCACGACTTTCTACCTGAGGGGGCAATGCCCCCTTTTGCTCTCCGTGGAACCGGGCCTCTCCCAGAAACCGGGAGGTTGTTAGTTCAGGTCTCTGAGCTGCTTCATTACGTTTCTCGGTTTCTTGACAAGGAAGCCAAAAGCTTCTGTTTGTTTTGTTTGTTTGACGAAGACAACATAATCCTTTAGCACACAGACACACGTGTACCATATTCAGTGTTAGATACAAACACTACGTCATTTTGTTTTATGTACCATCAACACACAATAGCAATGTCCTAGCAGCCTGGTTAGTGGTAAAATAAATGTCAATTTCGTGCATTCAGATCTTCGTAGTGTGTGTGTGTCAAATGGCCACTTAGTGCAAATGGAATAAGGTGCCATTTAGGACATAACCCTTCTCACTTCAAAGAGGATCTATTTTTAGGAATCCTCTCTAATAATGTATGGGAAGCTAAAAAAAATGATTCAAATGATTGGTGAACAGCTGACAATGGTAGAATGGTGAAAATGTGAATTTCCTGGTCTGTTTCTAAGAGCGGTTCCGTCAGGGAATTTCATGGCTGGTTTACAGCAGATGGATTTCTTTTTAAATATCGATAGGAAATAAATAAAATGTCATTAATTCACATTCATCTCCCTATTATTTATGCCATCGCTGCTCTTTTCTTCCCTTCAGCTTGATGTTCATTCCATCCCACTTTTACCAAACCAATTCCATCCTACTGTTACCCACCCTGACATCAGGGATTCCCAATCCCATATCAGAGAGAAAAAGAAGGGGTCCTATCAGTCTTCATGGTTTTCTAGGATTTATCTGGACCTATTTTACTGTTAAAGGGGAACTGCGGTATTTCAAACAGTTTGAATATTGATTTGATTTTAACCTTCTAGATTGTGTTTGGTTAGGGGGTGTTTATGTACAGAGAGTATAATGTATATCAACAGAACATGGAGTAAGAGGCTTGGAATTAAACCATCCGCTAAACAACTAGAACGCTAAATGCACAAGCTAAATCTGGTCAGCACACTAATTCTAGGGAGAATGTTTTTTTCTCCTAACAGTAGCTTAGGCTTGGGGTTACTGCTCAGTCAGGAAGCAGGATGAGAAACTGAGCAGGAGAAGAGGATGAGGAGGTGGAGAGGGATGAAGAGGAGGAGGAGGCAGATGGGGGTCGGTGTGTTTAGTGGAGTTTGCCTGATGTTGGAGGACTAGATTACATAACTAGTACCACTCACGTGTGACTGTGGGAGTGCAAGAGAGGGGAGAGGAGAAAGGAGGCAGGAGGGAGGAGAGGGAGATTAGGAGAGAGAGAGAACAGGAGAGAGGAGAGGGAGATTAGGAGAGAAAAAGAACAGGAGGGAGGAGAGAGAGATTAGGAGAGAGAGAGAACATGAGGGAGGAGAGAGAAGGGAGTGTTGTGGGGCAATTCTGAGAGAGCAAAAGAACCAAAGGGAGGAGACACTGATTTACAGGAGGAGAACACAAGATCAGACAAGGTTTTAGGACCAAAGGGAGGAGACACTGATTTACAGGAGGAGAACACAAGATCAGTCAAGGTTTTAGAACCAAAGGGAGGAGACACTGATTTACAGGAGGAGAACACAAGATCAGTCAAGGTTTTAGAATCAAAGGGAGGAGACACTGATTTACAGGAGGAGAACACAAGATCAGTCAAGGTTTTAGAACCAAAGGGAGAAGACACTGTTTTACAGGAGGAGAACATAAGATCAGTCAAGGTTTTAGAACCAAAGGGAGAAGACACTGTTTTACAGGAGAACACAAGATCAGTCACGGTTTTAGAACCAAAGAGAGAAGACACTGATTTACAAGAGAACAGAATATCAGTCAAGGTTAAGAATGAGGTCAGCCTCTGTCCCTAATGGCCCCCTATTCCCTAAACAGCACGCTACTACAGACCAGGTCTCCAACCGCTATGTAATACACTTGCTCTGATGAAATCAAGGTGCAGTGGAATGGAATGACCAGCAGGTGACACCGTTGGCCTTCTATTTCGATCGACTATGTCTGAAATAGCAGCGATTCTGCCCACTGCCCACAGACATCACACATCACCCTCTAACCATCGACCCAAATGGTTCTGTAGAACGGCTGGTGATTGACGGGGAGTGTTTGTTTCCCCTTGAACAACCCCTCTGTCCCAAAGAGCGACCTAGTCCCTATGTAGCACACAAACTTGTGACCACAGCCAAGCATCAAACAGGGAGTGAAGTGCCCTTCGCATTGCAGTCATGTTGTTCTGGTATTGGCAGTTTGGGCTCCAGTCAGTCCTGTAGGGAGTCAGGGAGGGCTGGACCTGGTGTGGTATCCCAGTAAAACGGTTGGCAGCTCCAACTACAATATTGTTATAACATTTCACTAAGGAGCTGGTTCTCAGACATTTGATTCTCGCATTCTTTCATATTTTTTTCCCTCTCCAAATTCTACATTTGCTTGTGGATGTTGAATATAGTGACATGATATCCATGCCAACTTGGAGGAGCATACGAAGTGTGTAGAAGGAGAGCTATGTTAATGTGGTATTGTATTCGGTAATGTTGTAATCTGTTCTACTTTGTTCTGTTTTATTCAATTCTATTATATTCTATTCTCATCTGCTTTAATCTGTTCTATTGTGGAAGAAAATAAGTGCAATGGTGATGCTGTTTTGCATTAGTTTCTATTCTATTTAGTTCTATTCTATTCTGTTGGTTAAATATGTAAAATGTAGTTCTGTTCATTATTCTCATGCCTGTCCATCGACAGCATCCCTTTCAGAAGTCAATGCAGTCAATTAGCAGTTCATGAGTTCCTATTGAGTTCAGAGCATCACCTCAGCCCCACATCTCTGTATACAGATGGCTGCTGCAAATAGAGTCAACAGACTTCTGAACTTAATCAAAAATACAAAGACGAAAAGGACAATAGCATTTAACATACGTTGAACGGGGAACAAGCTAACTTTAAAAGAAATGGTGGCCAAAGGTGCTCTATTATCATATTTCGTTACACATCTAATTGCAATATATTTATCCCACCGAACAGAACGGTTATGAGTTCGAGCTGGGAGAAAAAACATTCAAAACGTTTAAAAGATGCCATTTTACCTGTTTGTCTAAAGACATGATAATCTCAATTTACATTGACTGTAAAACAGCACTGGAAAATGGTTTCATCGCTTTCTGTGTGGACAACACCCCCAGTCCTGATGGAAATGCTGACTGATTGACAACACTTTATTAAGTTATCAACATATCCATTGTATTTACATTATATTACACTGGTGTATCAAGGCGCCAACAACATTATGCTAATCATGTCCTGTCTTACTGGTTCACTGCGAGATCAGGCTGACCTTCAGATAAATGTCACTCGGAATCACAGATTGAGCTAATAGCTTATTATACTGCAGGTATCAATTACCGATCATCCCAGACACAGCAGGCTGGGTTCATTAGCTTTGGCAGAACAGCCATGGGTCTGTGTGTACCTATTAATAAACCCAGCGGTTCGAATCCAGAATGTTTATTGGTTCGTGATGTAGGAGTCCATGGGAATGACATCACATTACATTTTACTGTTCTAATTGCGTTTGTAACCAATGTAATGCACAGCAAGGTTTGCGGCGCATGGTCAATATACCACAGCTAATTGCTGTGTTCAGGCGTGACGCGTCTTGGCTAAGAGCAGCTATTAGCCATGGTATATTGGCAGTATACCACACACCTTGGGCATTATTGCTTTAATATACATTTGCCAAGCCACAGCAAAAACAGAGAGCCTCCGATTCCCCATACAGTTCATAAAGTGCACCTTTTACAGTCAACAGTAGTGATCTATATAGGCATTAGGCTGCTAGTTGGGTTGCAAGTCCTTTTGGAGGAACTGTTCTTCATAACCACTCCATGAACTATTACTGGTGAAGAAAGACATGTAATCTGCACCCCCTCGTTCCTGTCTTCCTCTGTCTCCTGTCTGCTAAACCTCTCGTTAAAAACAGCTGTATACCCACATGATGAGAAGACCGCTGCAGTCCTTCCCATTTTCCAAGGGTTGACAAGCCAGACCGCGACATCAATCCTGCGCTGCCTACCTGGATGGGTCTGAGTTACGCACCCACTGATGACACAGAGACTGCCCCCTCTCATATAACACACATTCCACCCCCCTTCAGTCAAAGGGAAAATCCAGAATTGCTTTAAGGTTCAGCAACCCTAACCCTAACCCTAACCCTAACCCTAACCCTCACCCTAACCCTCACCCTAACCATAACCCTAACCCTAACCCTAACCCTAACCCTCACCCTAACCCCTAACCCTCACTCACACTGACAAACATACCCCGGTCAGAACGGTCATCCTGACTATGGCAACATAATGAATAGTCTTGTGGTGTAAAAATGCTGCTCAGTAAATTCAATGTGATTTACCACAGTACTTTCTGCTTTGTCACCAGAGCCCTCTTAATAAACACTTATCACTGTGAACTTTGCACTCTGGTAACTGGGCCTGGCATCGTAATCATCGGCAGACCCACTGGTAACAATTCATTTAGAAGTCCCATCCAGGTGTCATTTCTACCTTACCTTGCTCCTCAACGTCTGCTAATCTAGTAGGTACCTGCTTTCCGGGAGCTATATCACTCTGGTCTTTCCTAAAGCCTAAACTTCCTTTGGCCATAATTAATTTCAGTTATCTGGTGCCAATAACTGGAATGCATTGCAAAATACCTTTAAGCTTTCAACTTTCATCACACACTATTCATTCAACAACAAACATAACAAGCTGCTGTTTGATCAACGCACCTGCTGAATTCATTAAATCTATCTGTTTTGCTATGTAGTGTAATTGTAAAATTTGCCCTTATTAAAAATTATATTTTTTTATTTGCATTTATTGTTTGTATTATTTATGTGCTACTACATGTTGACTTAGATAGATTAGCATTAAATTAGAATTAGCCAAACCTAACCCTAACAATGCCACCGTTGATTCTATCCTGACCTCCTCCATCAAGGTCAGGTATGCCACTGCAGCTACTGCCAAAGACGCGTCAGAGAGGGTGATTGGCTCCAATCTGCCATCGCTACACAACCTACACACCTCCAGGACGACCGACACCTCCAGGACGACCGACACACCTCCAGGACGACCGACACACCTCCAGGACGACCGACACACCTCCAGGACGACCGACACACCTCCAGGACGACCGAAACACCTCCAGGACAACCGACACACCTCCAGGACGCAGATTCGAGTGGCAAAGACGGTGGTTGATCCCTCACACCCTGGAAATGGACTCTTCAGAACTCTCCTGCCTGGTAGAAGGTTGAGGTCTATCAGGACCAAAACCTCTCGCCAGAAGAACAGTTTCTTTTCTACAGCAGTAGACCTCATGAACATGCCCCTGGAACCAAACTGACTATTGTCGGTATACGTTCTCCACATATACACACAACCCTCAACTGGACAAATGTTGTACCTCACATATTTTTGTAATATATTTCTTGGTAGTTTATTAATGTTCAGTCTACTGTTTTTATACTCAGTCCACTATTCTTATTTGTTTTTATTTCTTTTGTACAAAATTGCTGCACTAATGGACCAGGACAAATTGCTAGTTTGTTGTGAAACTCTTGGCAATGAAACTCTTTCTGACCTGTTCTGAATAGTTTTTCCCACAATGGTTCCACTTCATAGTTAACTGTAATGGCTCTGATATTTCAGCTTTTTTGACATTAGGCTACCTAACATTAGTTTATTATATTTTCAAATAAAACAATACAGTGAACAGATAAGCCAGTAGCTTCAGAATTGTATTTTCTTTCCTCTGTTTACGCCCAATTAAAGGGATTAAATGAGCTAAACGTACTAGCTTCGTTCGGCTGTATTTTCCGCTGCCAGAAAGATCACCTGGCCTGGACAGCAGCCTACTAACAGGTATCCAATGTCTACGCAGAAGCGTGTGACCAATGTTGGGTTAGGACAGCAATGTACAGTAGAAGACCCAAGGCCTGTCGAGACGAGTCAGGAAAAATAAATTATCTGTGGACCTTCAGGCAATACTACAAGTGTGTGGGTGTGACTGCGTGCGTGCGTGCTTCGGTCCGTCCGCGCGCAAAATGTTCTTCACACTTTGTTGCTGCTGGTGGACATCTAGTCAACGGTCGTCTCACAAATCGAGGGGTTTAAGATATAATTCAAGATTGTTTTGCAAACGCGCGGAGACGTTTTGAGGTGAGAAAAACTTTTGTTTTAACAATTACTCCGCATGCATGTTAATGTATCAGTTTATATTGCTGTCAACGACAGTGAATACAATATCCTGATACAAGTTATCGACAAAATGAAAGTAAAAAGTTACAAGTCATCCAATTACCTGTCAGTATATCCACATAGAATTAGACCTAAAAAGTAATTATCCTGCCTATTCAACATGTGGTATTTTCTCAATATTGGAATTCCGGTAAATAGCGATGTAGGCTACGCTGATTATTTAAAATAGCATAACATTATTAATTAGCTTTCTCAACTAGCCACTATTATAATGCAACATTCTTATCTTTTACCTTAAGATTTGCAAGATAGTAAACTCCACCTTGTTAACATAGATAATAGATTGTCTACGTGCCTAATTGATTAGGAAACACTCATCGGCTGTCCCTGTGGGGGAAACCTTTTTCTTCTAGGGAGAACCGTTTGGGTTCCATAGATAATCTGTGTTCCGTACCCGATGTTCAAACAATACTATGTATTTGCATGTTCATATTTATTCATTGTTGTAATAATAAATGTAGACACAGATTGTTGGATGTTTTTGCCCTAGTAGTTCAGAAAGCCATACTAAGATTGTCTTTGTTATTAAACAAAAAACCCTGGAAAACTAAATGTTTATTTAATGGACGGGTTCCCTGTGATC
Organism: Esox lucius; assembly: GCF_011004845.1. NCBI lineage: Eukaryota > Metazoa > Chordata > Actinopteri > Esociformes > Esocidae > Esox > Esox lucius. The sequence goes on along the minus strand of NC_047570.1, from coordinate 37,257,537 downwards.
TCTGTATGAACACTGATAAAAACAGGCTCCAAACGTTTTATCAGCTCTGAATAAGATACCTGATAGACAGGAGACTATTGTTCACTGTGACTCACAGGCTACCCTAATAAGTATGACATTATTTTTAAGCTTTGTGTGCCATTATAGTCACTGGAGGATATAAATACATATACATTACGTCAGTGACATTTAATTAATATCATCTTAAAAAGAGAAACAATTAATGTATTTGACAATTGGAATATACCCAGCATAGTAGTATAGATTTGGTTGGAAACCTTGAGAGCTTCTACTAAATCACACCAGAAACAGACCAAGAAAACATCTGGATTATTCTCCATGCATATTGCAGGTCTTTGTTTTACTGTCTTTGTGCTCACGCAGTTTGAACAGAATCGCAAACAGGATCACTGGCATCTTATGTATTCTGATGTATTTTGCAGAGATAATAGCTTTGCCCCAGAAGACACCCTATAATACAATGTTTTGTGTTGTCACTAGTCAAAAGTAGTTAATAGAGTGCCATTTGGAATACAGACTATAAGTGTGATAGAGCTGGCTAAACCCTTCAACCCTGTATTATGTGGTCTATAAATAATTGTTGTCTGAGCATGTTAGGACAGTGGCTGGCCAGTACCCACAGCATCCTGTTAACGGTGATGCTTGGAAAATCCTCCACCTGGTAGTTTTGTACCCCAACACAGAAACATTTCATTGAAATTGGGTAAGATTTCTGCTATTCATAATTTGCAGAAATGATCCTCGGATTCACAACAATCGGTTCAGGGGGAGGTCAGAAATGAATGGAACTACAAGTAATGGAGAATTTACTAACAAAGAGCATTACACTGATGTTGTTCTTGATGCCAATACTCACTTTAAAAAGTTATTTTCCAATAGGTGCCTCAGCGATAGAAAGTGGACCTCTTTTGCAGCAGTGGGCAGAGGGGTTTCAGAGAGAAGTCCATAAAAATAATGAGCAAATTACTCGTTTCAAGGCACTTGAGCTTAAGATTGGTGAAATAATTTCAGTTGGAATTGATTTCATGTCTCTTAGGTAACAAATGCGACGCAGACTGCTGTTAAGAGACTATTTTTAAGTCTCTCTTCTCATGGAAACAAAAGTGCTTACATTATTTTTCACTTTTTAATAGTCAGAGCAGTTTATAGTTTATATCTCCAAAGCAACCGACCCACGGTCTGTTTATTTCAGACTGTTTTCAAAATAGCTATGCTTACAAACAACTGTGAAAGAAGTATAATTTACACTTAGGGAAGAGATTAGTGTGACTCAAATAGCCATAAAAATAACAAACATTTTATTCGTCACACTGTTCTGTTGATATTGAAAGTTCCTATTGGTATTACACATTGTATTACCTCAGCACAGTCCGATGATGAAGGCATGTGTGCATCCCAAATGGCACACTACCTTTGACCAGAGCCAAACCATGCAGGGAGCAGGGCACTATTTGGGAAACACCCTGTGTGTCTGCTTAAAGGTGAAGAGGGTATCAAAGCAGGTACCACACCGACGTGGCTGCACCGGATGTTAAATGTTAAACAACAATGCTTTTTTGTCCAGCACCATGGACGGTTGAGCACTGAAGAAGACCTCTAAATATCAAGCTATTTACACCTGAATTATGCTTTCACCAGGGTCTGGAGAGTTTGCCCTGCCAGCCGTCACTCTCTTTCTCTCTCTGGAGCCTGGGAACAGAGTTAGGGCCCACATCCAGACCACGGTTTGGCCCACATCCAGACCACGGTCTGGCCCACATCCAGACCACGGTCTGGCCCACATCCAGACCACGGTCTGGCCTACATCCAGACCACGGTCTGGCCCACAACCGGACCACGGTCTGGCCCACATCCAGACCACGGTCTGGCCCACAACCGGACCACGGTCTGGCCCACAACCGGACCACGGTCTGGCCCACATCCGGACCACGGTCTGGCCCACATCCGGACCACGGTCTGGCCCACATCCGGACCACGGTCTGGCCCACATCCGGACCACGGTCTGGCCCACATCCGGACCACGGTCTTTCTCACATCTGGAACATGGTCTGGCCTACGTCTGGAACAGAGTTTGGCCCACATCCTAACCATGATCAGACCCAGAAGATGTCAGGGTTTTAAGAAAACTCAAACCAAGCATGGTGTTTGCCACGTCAGGGTTGCGTGTTCAATTCCCATGGAAGGCCAATATTAAAATGCATGTATGTAGTCACCACTGCAAGTTGGTCTGGACGAGGACTGAAATGTAAATATAAAAGAATATGTAAATATACAATTCACCTAATTAGTAATGGTTTATAATAATTTCTTCTGATTTTGTAGGTACAGATGGACTGATGAGGATATTGACCGGGAGGATGAATGAAGAGAGTCTATGATTGGTCTTCTCTGACAATTCTGACATCATGTGAAGAGATCTGGACTGAATGAAACAGAAGAGGGGTGATTTGCACATCCACAGAAATATAATGAATAGATAATTTAGAGATTCCAAGCCTGTTCTATACATTGTAGTTCTATGTGCACATCCCACAGACAACCGGTGCTTGGCCAACATAATACTTGGAGAACCATGATGGATTCTGTTCAGCCTGACATCTTCACTGACAGGTACTTGAACAGCTTTTCTGTGTCTGATAACAAGTTACATACATTGTGACATGCTGCGTTTTCCACCCCGGTATACTGGCTTCGATTCCCAAGACCACACTTATGTCAAAGGGCGCTCATGAGTGGCTCTGGATCAAAGTGTCTGCTAAATGGTTAAAAGTTATGAGCAGCCATCTGTCACGGTACAGCTGAAGTTCCTGGCCGGAGTGACACAGCATAACAGCAGCCCAGCTAAAATCGTCTCGATGTATTGCCAATAAACCACAGCCTAAGAACATTTGTGCCCCTTATGGCCTAAATGTATGATGAAAGTCTGACAAAGATAGCATTGCAGTCAAAACTTTTTTACAGGTGTTGCATTTCAGCTATCTGAGTTTGCAGCTTGTCTTTCCTTTTCTAAAAGGTACTTCAACAGTACTTGGAGAAGCCCATCCAACCAGACCCATCCCTCACTGTCCACCTCCGCCAATCCTCACAAGAGCTTCCACAACGCTCTGCTAGGTGTGTGTGTGTGTGTGTGTGGGTGTGTGTGTGTGTGTGTGGGTGTGTGTGTGTGTGTGTGTGTGGGTGTGTGTGTGGGTGTGTGTGTGTATGTGTGTGTGTGTGGGTGTGTGTGTGTGTGTATGTGTGTGTGTGTGTGTGTGTTGTGCCTGGGGGGCATGGGGAGGGCAGAATTTGTTCAAAACAATGTTTGTTCAAGAACAATTACATTTCTATTGAATTTATTCTTTCCCAGGTGTCGTCTTGGGCTTCCTGTCATTGCTTACGGTTTTCATGAACATCCTGGTACTCTACGCCGTGAAGAAGGAGCGTACACTTCACACGGTGGGGAACCTCTACATCGTCAGTCTGTCCGTGGCAGACCTCATTGTAGGGGCCACTGTAATGCCTCTCAACCTGGTCTATCTGCTGGAGGATGAGTGGAAGCTGGGGAGGGTCACCTGTCAGTTCTGGTTGATCATGGACTACGTAGCCAGCACAGCCTCCATATTTAGTCTGTTCATCCTCTGTTTGGACCGGTATCGGTCTGTTCACGAGCCGCTGAGGTACCTGAAGTACCGGACCCGAGGGAGAGCGAGTGCTATGATCTCAGGGGCCTGGCTTTTGTCTATGATGTGGATTATTCCTATTCTGGGGTGGCGGTCCTTCACTCAGGTTGATCGTAAACCAGAGATGGACAATAAGTGTGACACTGATTTCCGGTTTGTCACATGGTTCAAGGTTCTGGCATCAGTGTTTAACTTCTACATTCCCTCCATGTTAATGCTTTGGTTCTACTCACGCATCTACATGGCTGTCAGACAGCACTTCAGAGAGAGGGAAAAGATTATCAATCCCACCGATTCCGGGGTGGAAAACCGGACCGGACTACAAATCCAAACTGGAAATACACCCTGCAGGTCTTCTAAAAAGGAAAAGAAAGAAAGAAAGTCTGACTTTGATCAGTACACTTTAGACCAGCCATACAGTTCCACAGATACAGCTGAAACCAATGCACCAAGAGAACCCAAGTCTGAAAAATACTCTCAATTAAGTCGTTCCTTTGTCAAAGTATCAAAACATTCTAAAAAAACTCTAAAAAACAAAAGGAAGGCAAGCTCTTTGTCTCTTCAAGAAAAGGGCTCGGACTCTGAGGTCCCCTTGAAACTGCCTTCGTTAGCGCTTGGCTTCACCCATTCAGACGCCAACAATGTGCATAAATTTTACATATCTGTCAGTGACTGCAACTTAGCAGTGTCACCGAACTCGATAGCTGGCCTGTGCGAGATAACCCAGATAGCAGAAGGGGAGAAATACACCACCACATTGTGTAACAATGATTTCACACAGTCTCTCAAATCGGCGTCGTCACAGTGGCTCCAGGAAGATGCGGAGCATGTGGACGATGGCGACCCGGATGTGGAGGCCAACGCTGTGACTTTGAAACAGACCTGGCAGAGGTTTTGTGCCCAGTCCTGCGAGCGCATCCAGGGCCTTCAGGTCCATAAGGAACACAAAGCGGCCAAGCAACTGGGGTGTATTATAGCTGGTTTCATGATGTGCTGGATCCCATACTTCATAGCTTTCATGGTCATGGCTTTCTGCCAGACGTGTGTCCATCATGACCTTCACATGTTCACGATATGGCTCGGGTACATTAACTCCACATTGAACCCGTTCATATACCCACTCTGCAATGAGAATTTCAAAAAGGTGTTTAAAAAGATACTGCACATTCACTTGTGAGGTACGGTTCTTTGAACGGTGCCTTAAGTGGCTGTTAGACATTTCAATGTACTTTTTGCTGTGCTAAAGATGCATTCTGGGTGTTTTGTCGTGCCAAAACAGGTCCCCGAAATTGGTGTACTTTGTCATGTATGTTTGTGCTAATGTGTAGCCCCGGGTCATAAGAACTATTTACTTTCAAACTTGGAATTTCATAGCTACAGTTGTGGAATAAGTTTGCTTACCCTGGCAGAAATTGTGAAATTCTGGCATTGATTTTGAAAATATGACTGATCATGCAAAAAAAACTGTCTTTTATTTAAGGACAGTGATCATATGAAGTCATTTATTTTCACATAGTTGTTTGTCTCCTTTTTAAATCATAATGATAACAGAAATCACCCAAATGGTCCTGATCAAAAGTTTACATACCCTTGAAGGTTAAAATGGCAATTAAAGGTGAATTTCCCACACCTGTGGCTTTTTAAATTACAATTAGTGTCTTTGTATGAATAGTCAATGAGTTTGTTAGCTCTCATGTGGACGCATTGAGCAGGCTAGCTACTGAGCCATGGGGAGCAGACAAGAACTGTCAAAAGACCTGTGTAACAAGGTAATGGAACTTTATAAAGAGGGAAAAGGATATAAAAAGATATCCAAAGCCTTGCAAATGCCAGTCAGTACTGTTCAATCACTTATTAAGAAGTGGAAAATTCGGGGATCTCTTGTTACCAAGCCAAGGTCAGGTAGACCAAGAAAGATTTCAGGCAAAACTGCCAGAATTTTTTTTCGGGATACAAAGAAAGACCCACAGGTAACCTCAGGAGAAATACAGGCTGCTCTGAAAAAGACAGTGGTTGTTTCAAGGAGCACAATATACGACAATACTTGAACAAAAATGTGTTGCATGGTTGATTTGCCAGATGAAGCCTTTACTGTGGCAATGCCACAAAAAGCCTGGTTACAATATGCCCGACAACACCTTGACTGGCCTCAGCTTCTGGCACACTAATTTGGAGTGACGAGAACCAAAATAGAGTGATATGGTCACAATCGTAAGCGTTATGTTTGTAGAGGGGTCTACAAGGTCTATAGTATACAGAATACCATCCCCACTGTGAAGCATGGTGGTGGCTCTTTGATGTTTTGGGGGTGTGTGAGGTCTAAAGACTTGGGAATTCTTGTGGAAATTTATGGCAAGATGAATGCTGCATGTTATCAGAACATACTGGCAGACAATTTGCATTCTTCTGCACGAACGCTGCGCATGGGACACTCTTGGACCTTCCAGCATGACAATGACCCTAAGCACAAGGCCAAGTTGACCCTCCAGTGGTTACAGCAGAAAAAGCTGAAGGTTCTGGAGTGGCCATCACAGTCTCCTGACATTAATATCATCGTGCCACTCTGGAGAGATCTCAAACGTGCTTTTCATGCAAGACGACAAAAGACTTTGCATGACCTGGAGGCATTTTGCCAAGACGAATGGGCAGCTATACCACCTGCAAGATGTTGGGGCCTCATAGACAAATATGACAAAAGGCTGCACACTGTCATTGATGCTAAAGAGGGCAATACACAGTATTAAGAACTAAGAGTATGCAGACATTTGAACAGGTGTCAGTTCATTTTTTTCTTTGTTGCCATGTTTGTTTTATGATTGTGCCATTCTGTTATGACCTACAGTTGAATGTGAATCCCATAATAAACAAGAAAATGAGTGAGCAGGCAAAACACATCTTATGTACAAATGGATACATATATTACCAATTCTCCAGGGGAATGCAAACATTTGAGCACAACTGTAAATGAGGTCAGAAAGTGATTTTAATGATAAATGGTACACATATAAACAACATATTGAACACCCAGCACAAAATGGAAGGTTTAAAAGAAATCATTTGTTATTCGCAAAATCCCATGTTTAACTTGTATATTTGAATGTTAGGTGATTTAAAATTAGTCATGTACAATTTGTAACGCTTTGCTAATAAAATGCTTATTTATTGTAAACCTACAGTATAAATTGTGTACACTGTATCAAATCCAGAACATAACATTATCTTTCACATTCTAAGTGCCATAATGTGACTATAAAAAGACAGAAAGCATTACAACAAGAGATTATGAAAAGAGGTCTGATTTGAGTATCTGTGCCTTTATAACATCTGTTATAGTACGAACAGTCAATTTTGCTATAGTTCATTGGCTGTTTCATCCTGATGACTGATTGGAATTATGATCACGTGAACAACACAAGGAAGTAGCCAACGAACCACTGGGTCATCAGACGGGATCAGACAAATCAGTGGCGATGTTCATGATGGAACACATTTTCTCTTGATGTTGACCGCTAACGATCTCTATTATGGCAATAGAAATTGTCTTTCTGTTGCAGCAGAAAGATCACAAAGGCCATAATGGTACTACCATCGAGCAGAGAGAAGTTCTGGACCATCGTAACCAGGAAATAAAACCTTCTGCCCTCATTTTACTGTTAAACTGCCTGCCATACCTTCTGAATTTGTTTTTTTTAAACCTTGTTCACTTGATTTTTTTACTTTAGATTTTATTTGTAAATTGGCATTTGTTACTTTCTCTTTTACTATTGAAGTTACTTTGTTTACCTGCAATGCATAGTTCAGTAGCTGAGACAAATATTATACTGCTGCCACAATCTGCTGTAATGTAGGTGGCCAGTACAGGTTGGAAGTTCGAAACGTATTGTCCATCTTTGGTGAAAACTGAAATTGGTCTTACTTAAATCAGGCATTCCAGAGTTCTTTTTTTTATTGAGTTTGTATTTTTGTTTAATTTGAGCCAGTGTCTGTAATTTTCAATAAAACTGTCTTAAATGGTAGTTTGATATGGATGAATAGGATTTGCAACTATGCAGTTGTTATATTCGTCCTACTAAAAATATTTATACAAGTCACTTATCAAAGTATTTCAGCAGATTGGCTTGATTTGCATGGGAATGTAGAATAAATCACAAACCCACACACATTGTACTTCTCTTAAATCAGAGCTCACACAGCTAAATGAACATTTTGACCTTTTTTGATAAAGGTAATAAATCTGTTGACTAGTATGCATAGATCACCCTGTGTAGACAACACGTCCATGGCTGTTGACCTGTGATGTGTTGGTTTCTTTCTGGGCTGATGAGGTCACATGCGCCACAGTGATTATTGTTATTGGCATGAATAACTTGGGTAAATACTTCTTTGGCAATTAAAAAGTTGTCCTTTTGTAAAAGACTAGGATGACTTTGCTGTAATGTGCCAACAATGGTCTGTCAGATTGATGGCCAAATATTGTAGGACTGCTTAGTGTATTTACTGTGAATACCAGAGGGAAACTGGGTACTGAATAATACAGTTTAATTACGTGTCGCCAAAAAACGTTGGTATACTGAGCCAAAGAAATGTCGACAGTGAAAAGAAGACGTTTAGGAGTTGGTAATCAGTAGAAATTTGGTGTTCATGCATAGCATGAAAATAAGCCGCTCGATTGCTGGGCTGTCGTTTTTCAAACGATTTGGGAATCAACCAATGAAGTCAGATGCAAGGACATGAAATGTGGTCAAACAAGAAATGTATAGAGATGTCAGTTAGGTCATTACTCCCCAAACACGAGCGATGATTACCGCTCTTAGCCTGATTTTGACAACTTTCGGTACATTTCGGCTCTTTTGTGGTCAGCCATAGCTTTAACTAACCTGCAAGGACTTTACGCAGTTAGCTATTCCGGAAAGATATAACGTTAGTTGTTGGTGTTGTTGACGTAAAGGACGATAGCAAACGTTGGCTAACCTAGTCAGTTTTGTTGTAGCTCATTTCGGAAAAGTGTCGATATGAGAAGTGGAGCCTACAAGTTTTTGACTGTGTTTTCATGCCTGATTGTTTGCGGTTTCATGTTCATGTTTTGGTTTTTCGTTTTCTACTCATTTGCACCATAATTGGCAACACAGGAATTTAACTTCTGATTAAGTCATTTTAATATCCAGTCGGCAAAGCGCTAAAGCCATTTTGTCCCGATCAAAACAGGCTACATATACTAACAAACTGTGGTCAGTAATCGTGACGTTAATTAAAATATTTGCCTCAAATGTATGCGACAAACAAGCCGAAACAAACAAATGTAGCAACTGCTGGCTAAGTATCCAATGTACCAAGGGTCCATTTTGTTTACGTCATCGTCAGGCGTGTCACATGATCTGAATAAGGAAGCGAGGTTTATTTGGGTAAGTTTACAACAGGCAAACCAATAATTTAGATGGTAATAAGTCTATTCCAATTATTAACAACTGTATACATGTGTCATATGCGGTAGCACCGTTGCACATACAAAACCGGTCATATTTAGTGTTTGTTGCGTGACCACAGCCTTTTAATCGTTTCCCGTGTAAGGTGTTGAGTAAAGTAACGTTAGCTACCCAACTTTGCTGTTATGTGCTGATGTCGAACTGAGGATGTAGTTTGACCAGATATGACACTGATAACACTTTAGCTGACTATTATACTAGTATTTTTATATATAATCTAGAATACGTTATCTAATCAGATATAATAAGTTTTGGCCCTTATAACCTTAATTGCTTTCTATAAAAGCATGTGCAGTAACTGAAGTTGTGAGTCCAATTAATTATGGACATGCAAGAAATTGTGTAAAGTGTACAGCTAAAACAGTGTCTTAAATTGCTTTTGGTCGTGAACACTGACTCTGTCAAGATTTCTGTCAGTTTTTTCCTTTCTTGTTTTTTGTAAACTTACCATCTCTCAATTTCTCAAACTCTTTTATAACCCTCTAATTTTTTTTCTCTTTACTGTTCTGTCACCCCATCACATTGCTCACACTTGTATTCCTGCATCTTGTTTCATGTGTATAGACTGATTATCCGGGACCAGGGTCGTGATAGTGATGGCTGCTGTGTCCGTAGACAAAGACTGTGCTGATCAGAAGCTTCAGTTTGCTCCCTTCTCCAGCGCGTTAGAAGCCGGCTTCTGGCACCAGCTCACTCAGAAGAAACTGAATGACTACCGACTGGATGAGAGTCCCAAGAACATCAAAGGCTACTACTACAATGGTGAGCTGATTCCTGGGTGACTCGCAGGTTCTGATGTGTTTAGAGGAAGTTGATGCTATCGAAAAATGTTATGTTTCTTAACAACTACATCATGTGGCATAGTTTATGATGACATTGGGTAAAGGCAGGAATGTTTTGACCCAGGCCCAGTCTCCTCCGTTACCCGGGCGCCTTTGAAGGTCATCAGTTGTGATTGTTCTGACTTCTGAAACTATTCTGACCCCTGGCTTATGAATGGGATGTGCATATATGGACACAGAACATTTTGGACAAGATGTTATTTTTTTGTGCAACAAAACATCAAGGAACATTCCTGAAACAACATAAGGCAGTAAAGAAAACGTTGTCCAACGACACATCAAGGAACATTCCTGAAACAACATGGGGCAGTAAAGAAAATGTTGTCCTATGACACATCAAAGGGAACAAACTACTTCAATGATGACATCAAAGAATCCTACTGTATGTTTATTTTAAAAAGTTGAAAAGTTAAGAGTGGAGTGAAAATATTGTTGTTTTGCATGTAGACCTTTTTTAATTCACAAAGTCAGCATCAGAGTCTGGGTGGGAGGTGTGTGGATATTGAAGATTTCTTTAGCCATTTTTTTGCCTACCAACAAAACCTGTTGGTCAATAGTATGAATTCACTTAGGTTGGGGTTAGGCAGTGTGGAAAGGTCTGAAATACAAATTTCAAGTCATATACATAGCCCGGTTTATATTGCAGCAAAATAATCTAGTAAAGGCCCTCCCTCAACAGTCTTGATTTAGAGCCACTCCTTTCTATCTGATGAGACAAAAAAAAAGATTTTTGGTGACAGGATGGGTTTAGCGTTAGAAACGAGATGGTCACCTAATCCCCTCTGTGAAGTAAGGGGGTGGATGTGTGATGTTGTGGGGCTGTTTTGCTTTACCGGCCCTGGGAACCTTGTTAGGATTCGGGTCGTTGTTGTACCTTCCAACAGGACAATGATCCAAATAATTTCTCCCTGACCACACAATCAGGCTTTAGACGTAACCCCATTAAAAACCTTTGTGGTTGGTTGAAGAGGAGAGTCCACAAATGAAGTCCTAACAGGATCTAAAGAAAGATTCTGCCTGGACGAGTGGTCTTAGATCCCTTGTAACATGTTATTCCCCCTCTTGAAATATTACAGACGAAGACTGAATGCTGTTATCTGGGTAAGGGGTGGGTGCATAAAGGGCTTAATGCAGGGATGGCAATATTCGTGACATGTTTTTGAGCGATAATTCGTTGTCTCCATTTAAGAGTTTGCCTGTGTTCTTTGAAACAGGGGATCCGGTTGGCCTCCCTACTCGCCTGACATTGGAGTTCAGTGCATTTGAAGTGTAAGTGTTATCTCTATCACTAGTGACCCATCTTTGTCTTGTGCAATGTTTTGTATCTCCCGTATACTCAGCAGTTCCTTCACCTACACAGGGTCTGCCCTAAATGAACAAAAACACTTGAGTAGATGTGGGACGCAAAGCTGGTTTCCTTTAGTTAGGGGTGGAAGAGCAGTGTTCGAGTGCATATTAAAGTGTGGAACGTTGATGCCACCCCACCTGGGATCTGGGTTGCATCGAGTCTCATTGTTCCTGTTCTGTGGGGTAGGGACGGCCCCACCCCAGTCCGCTGTTGCCCGGTAACCGGGACCCTGTTCAACACCAACACACTGGAGGCCTTTAAGACGTCTGATAAGAAAGCGCTGCTGGAGCAGCAGGCCAAGGAGGTACGTCTTTGTTCAGTGTCCGCCAGATGTTCACGCTTGAGTCTGTGGTTTTGGACTGTTTTCATTCTTCATCGTTGTGGAACAAAACCTTGCTTTTAGTTTTATTAGACTGGGCTGTTATTTCCCAAGTTGTTTTTTAGCATACAATAGAGCTCAGTTTCTGATTTGAGTTAATAAGGTGTCACTGATTTTGAACCCGCCCACCTGTATAGGTGTAATATACGGTGTATTGAATAATGGTAAACCCACTTTGGTTCTACCTGTAGCATGACTTAAGGTGTTGTTTGGTAATGTCACGTGTGTTGAAGTGTTGTCCCGTTAACATCTTTAATCCTGCATTGATTCTCCTTGTTCTTCTCAGATCTGGGATGCAATACAGTCGGGTGCTGCTCTGGATGACCCATCGCTCCTCTGCAGGTTCCTGCTGCTGACTTATGCGGTTTGTGCAATAAACATTTAATTAAATCCCACAATAACTTGTGGTTCCGTCTGCATCAGTCAGTTAAGGTAGACCGTTGACCAATAGGAGAAAGCACACACTAGTTTTATACGTTCTGTCTCCTGCACCTCAGCACGTTCTGTCTTCTGCACCTCAGAACGTTCTGTCTTCTGCACCTCAGCACGTTTTCGCTGCCCCCCTCAACACGTTTTCTCTGCCTCTCTGTGTTTCCCTCTCAGGATCTGAAGAAGTATCACTACTTTTACTGGTTCTGCTTCCCAGCTCTGTGTTTTTCTGATGGTATCAAGATCCTGAAGGAGCCTGCTACTTTGGAGCAAATTTTCTCACCCAGACAGGTAAGGTACCAGACAAAAAATAGCAAGAGGCAACTTGGTGTAAAAGTCCAACCCAAGAACGGGTGGTTGTTCTTTCCCGTATGTGGTGTTTGTTTTTTGTCAGTCTGGGTGTGTGCTGGTATGTCCATGCACTTGTGTGTTCGAACAAGATATCTCCTTTATTACAGCCTCTTGACCCAGAATCCTCTAGGGCAGAGGTGTCAAACCGGTTCCACGGAGGGCCGAGTGTCTGCAGGTTTTTGCTCTCTCCTTGTACTTGATTGGTTAATTAGGTCACTGATTGGTTAGTTTCTACCCTCACCTGGTTGTGTAGGTATGAACTAGGAACCAATTTATAGGAAAAAACTAAAACCTGCAGACACTCGGCCCTTTGTGGAACCGGTTTGACACCTGTGCTCTAGGGTGTGTCAGCTTTTCGACCTCTAAAGATCAACACAGAACACTGGTAGTAGCAGAGGCGTTATCAGCATAGGCTAGGGGGAGGAGTCGTGGACTGTCTGGAGAAATGTCTGTTTGGATTTACCAGACAGGAGAGCTTTTAGAGTTGCCTGATTGTAAAAAAAGAAGAATTAATTAATCTGGGCAGAATTAATCTGTCCGCTTGAGATAGGAACAGCTGCCCTTTTTACTGTCCCTCAGGTGCTCACATTCCAAAGTTTTTGGTTAGAAATGTAGCTCAGAATCTAAGAGAACTGGTGCTTTGTCTTCAGTGCCTGTGCTTAAAAATGTGCAACCAGATTCTCTCTATGGATCCAACCATAAATACCTCTGTCTGGTCTGTGTTCAGCTGAGGAGTCATCCAAAAGTGTTTACACCTGCAGAACAGTTCAGTTCCAGAGGCAAAAATCCTCTGGAATGTACAAAACTTTGTGAAAATCAGTGCCATGGCAGAGCACTGGATCCATCATGTATCCTGGTGAAACAGTAGAGAGGTGATAACTGTTGTCTCAGATGTGGTCCACTGCTTGTCTGAACCAATTTCTCCGAAATGTAGCCCAAACGTTTGAAGCGTTGTTAAGGAGGGTCTCGTGTGTTGCCCAGTACCGGACACCCTCTCAGGGAAGGAATGGAACGCATGTTGACGATGGCCACACCTGACCAGTACCCATCCTGACGTTTGCTGTCTTATCCTGTCAATTCATCTAAGAGCTCGGTTGACAGAGGTTTGTGGGGGAGGGATTTGACCAGCTGCTCAATTCCCTCGCTCATGCCTGTGAGGCAGCCTTTGATTGAGTTAATGAATGAAATAAACCAGTGTCTCTTCTGTCTGTTCGCTTCCAGACCTCTCAGGCAGCCGATGATTAATGTATAAATGTGTGATTGAAATAAAGCACCGTCTCCCGTCTCCAGACCGCAGCCCTGCAGTCGGGGTATGACCGTCTGTGCAGTGAGACCGGCACCTCAGCTGTTCCCTACTTCCTGGTCAAGTACACAGAGGAGGATGTGGAGGTCGCCCAGCTACGGGACTGGGACAGCTTTGTTACCGACCTCAGCAAGGTCAGTGACTGTGATGGCAGCAAAGGATAATGCCAGAAGAACGATTTATGTGTGAAGCTTCAAAACATTTGCTATGCTTTAGATGCCACTCAGTTTGCTTTTTATGTTGTTGCATTTGCTGCAAACTGTCAAGAAAGGCAATCGTCTCTCCCTGATATTCGTGGGTTGGGATGTGGTTTAAGAAATGTCTGGAATCGATGCAACTGCCCATTCGTTTGCACATTATTTCAATATGAGCCTAAAATACATTCTGCGTGAACGTTTCGTAGTCTGTCCAAGTGTTTTAAAACATTCTAGTCTGTCCAAAGGCATGTTCACACTGCACCTTAGCCCTGGGCTAAAAGCCTCCTAAACCCTGGACTAAGCAAGTGTTCACATATTATGCACATTTTTAAGCCCTTAGCCTGGGGCTAGCTGGTCCTGCTCTGGAACAGGGTTAGCACCAACCTTTCAGGGCTAGCCCCAGAAACACGGTGACAAAATAACCAGTGTGAAACAGGGTCAAGTACAAAACCATAGAATGTTTATTGTCACAAAACCTGCCCTTTCACTTCATTTACATTTGATCGTGATGCGCACTGTTACTAACAGCTCTGCCTGTTTTGGACCTTTCACTCTGCAAACTATTGTTGTTTCATTATTGTCGTTTTCCTTATTGTGGTTTAAAGGTAGATAAACTCTTTTTATTTTAGGTAACTGTGGGTGTGTATGACCCTTGCACTCTGCCTCAGCACCCAGGATGGCCTCTCAGGAACCTGCTGTTCCTCATAGCTTGCAAATGGTATGTCCCAAAAGCAACGTCAGCCGTATTGACTCCCCCACTAGCAGATGGTACATTCCTGTTAACCGTGACGTATATAGATCAACTCGGAACACACACTTTTTCTGGCAGTATGAACGCACACATTTAATCACTGGTTGTGATTGGCAAATTGGCTGTCTCAAATAGCCAATGGTAAATCCCCCAGAATGCCATCACATTAAGGAATACTGTCATCGCGCAGTGTGCCAGTTATCCTGTTTTGGATTCCTTTAAAACATATCATTTCTTAATCAGATCAGTGAAGGAGTGGGCGGTGGTAGACAGTGGGCTGTTAACTCCGTCCTCTGTACATTCCAGTAGTTCTGTATCGTTCATGACTCTGTGTCTCGTAGAGTCATAAAGCACAGCGTGTCAACTCCCACATCAGCTACTAGAAGGCAGCGCGGTCATATTCAGCTGTGTATTCCTGTACAACTGTCCTCTCCTCTGCCTGATTGACTATTATTGTAAGCGTTTATAAACTGTTAACATTAGGTCAGACTTGGCGGTAAATGGAGTCATGAGTTACGATTCTACTTAGTGTTGTCATGTACTGTACACCAAGCGTAGGCCATATAAACATGGATGATAAGGAGCTTAACGTGTGTGCGCGTGTGTGTGTGTGCGCACATTGAAGGAGTGTGTGAGGTCTTGGATACATATAACAGTACAGTACCAGTCAAAAGTTCGGCCACACCCACCCATTCACTTGAATATATACAGTGTATATGTAGTGTTTTAGTCATGTACTCTGTTTTTGATGCACATAGTTGCATTCCTGTGTGTGTGTTTGCCTAACATGTGTGTCTGTTCATTTTCGGTGTGTTTTTACTAGGGGCTTCCTACTGGATGTGTTGGAGGTGGTGTGTTTTAGAGACCGGACTCTTCAGGGCTCTCGGAACATTCAGCACAGCATTGTCTTCCAGGTCAAACTGCCACTTCCTGACCTGTCCCTTAATGCAGGTACATATGAAAATACACCAAGACTGGTCTTATGTGAGGCGAATGAGTGGATTAAAGAAGGTATGCGTAAGGGCGTTGTCAGTAGGAAATTACTGGTGCATCTTTATTTTTGAAGGGGATTTATTACCTCCTGTGGTTCTCCATCTGAGTCACTGGGCTGAGCAAACATGCAAAGCCTTGCCTTTTATCTGTGGGAGAGATGGAGATGTAGAAGCGTGTGGGATCGAAGGAGGAATCTTGGTGTGCCTTAAAGTCAGTGTATTCATCTTTAAAATGGCTTGGTGAGACAACCTCATGTCATGGCCCTAGTCACTACTGTTTCCCCAATAAAATAAAAGTCATCTGAAAGCCTGAGCCATTAGGGAAACGTACTGTAAGTACAAGCTCTGCTAAGGAGATTTGTGCAGCACACACACACGCACGCACTAACACTTCCCTTGCTTCCCCTCTGTGGAGACACACTACTAAGCCAAGACACCAACTTTTTAGTCTTTACAGAGTGGCACATCTTAACCATTGCAATTATACAAAAATGAAAGAACGTCTGTCTGTCTCACCCTACCAGTGTTACAGTGCCAGTGGTTATTCACAGGAGGTCAACTGGAATCCACACACAAAGTTCCCAATGTTTTAGCATCAGTCCACGACGTTGGTGACCTACTTTTGTGGACCCCTACCTCTTTTTTGTACCTTCTTTCAGAACTCTTTTCTTTCTTTCAGAATTATTTTCTTTCTTTGCACTGCGACTTTCAGATCTGTCACGCTGCACCTTTTGGCGTGTTTGGTAAATCCTAGCCTGGCAACTGTCATCTCTATGCTTTTATTTGGAGTTATTTTAGGCTTTTGCTATTTTTATACTGCAGTGAGCAGTTCGGTGTCAGAAAAGAGCAGTGCTGCTAACAAACTTTGAGCTGTTACACAGTAAGAAATTCTCTTATGAGGCATTGATTTACTGCTTTCTACACCCGTCTCCTCTATAAAAAAAAGCCTTTTATCTGGAAAGGTTGGAGGGATGGAGAAAAGAGAGAGCCAGCCATGGTTAACGTCAGATGGACAAGCACTATCCTCGCTGTAATGTCGAAGCATGCGCTGGAATGTGAAGTTGAATCGAGCTAGCCAATTAAAAGAAAACCTGGGTAGCTCTGTATGTAGTTTCCCCCACGGAGTATACTGAAGGAAAATCTGAATGTCACAGATGTACAGGCGATTTTACCCTTTGTGATTGACACAGCATGCAAGCATACCTACTTTCTGTTTGTGAAAGAAAGACATCCTAGCCAATTTATCCTATATACTGCTTGGTTTTGCTACCTGTGAAATATCTGCTGCTGTTCTAAACCTGTGTGTATTTTAGAAGTGTTCAGAGCAGGGAAAAGTGCATATTGCACCTGTCTCAATAGCAGAGTAAAATAGCTTTATTTAAAAAGAAAAGATGTGGGAACAGGGAATGTGCAAACCCTTCTGTTAATGTTTGACCAATGTGTTCATTGTGTTCAAAAACACATTTTTGTTAGTTGAATCACAAGGTGTACATCTTTTGTTATGACTTGGATGAAGATGACTTGGATGAAGTCATTTATGACATGGATGAAGCCCGTTATGACTCGCTATGACTTGGATGAAATCATTCAGAAGGGTTCAGAAACCTTTTCCTGCAACTGTTCTTTTGGAGAAAAAATTATGGAGAGAGTTTAAGCTTAGTACAACAGTTTGAAGGTGATAACATTTGCAACCCTTTGGGAATATATATATATATATATATATATATATATATAAATTACAAGCAAGTCATCTATGAGTAGTTGTTGCTCGGTTTTATTGTAGCTCGACACTGACACAGCCCTTCATTTGAGTGTGTTCGCTCTGGAAACCCGTCTGGCACAGCTGAATTCACTGCATTATTAGGCAGGGAAGGAAATTGACTGGAACTTGTGAGTCTCTTCTTTTACTTTGGCATAATTCCATGACACTGTTGTTGCACCAGGAAACCAGAGATCAGACATAAGATTCTAAGGAATTGACAAATTAGAAAAACAAATAACTTGCAACAGTTTTGCCCTGCAATCGAATATTGCCACTCACAACATGTTCAGTCCTGTCACTGATGTAATAGTATTACCAAAAATACCATGAGATCTAAATGCCAGCTACAGCCTGGTGCTTCTGTTCCTCTTGAACAATCTGATGACTTGCACTTGAAGGTTTTAAGCTGTTTGTCTTATGCGCTCAGAACTGTGCATGTGAAAGGGCTTCGTGAAATATGTTGACCGATGAAAACAGAGGAATGTGGGGGGGGGTGAGATGGCTAAGAACGGAGAAAGCTGTTTAAATGTTAATCCAGGGACTGGCCTCAACCAGGGATCCGATGGCCCCCAGGGCTGCCTGTCCTGTTCACTTCCCAAATGGCTGGAGACGCATGAGTCCTGCTCAGTGATTGGGTGTCATTTGACCCTATCTCTCTATGCTGCGTACGCTCTCGCCATCTCATCCTGAACAATAATTGGTTCATTAAACTGCCCTCTCAACTGTCTGCTTTACTTTATAGTGGTCTCTGTGTCTTCTGTTCATTCCCCACAGTGTTCTTTACTGTGTGTGTGTGTGTGTGTGTGTGTGTCCGTGCACAGCTTTAATTTGACCTTTATAATGGAGCGCGCAGCACAGTCAGAGGGTGAGCCATGCTTGATTTGTCCAAATGTTTCTGTTCTGGATTATTTGAGGGTTTGAATTAAACCCAGTGTCTGGTTCTAAAGAATGAGAATAACTGTCGTTATCTGGAGGAGAATCGAAACTGACTCCGGACACACACCCCCACACCTAATCGGGGACCACAGGGGCCTCCCTTTGCTCTGGGGCCTGCAGTGGACCTTCTCCCCCTGGACCCCTGGGGTCATTGTAATCTGGGACATAATAGTTTTTTATACATTCTGAGATTTAAGAATATTCTATTTTTATCCATAGTTTACCAGTGACCCGTTTACCAGCAGCTTGAATACCTGTCATCCTGCTTACCAGTAATGTGTTTTTCCTCAGTGTGTCCAAAGAGTGTCGGATGGGAAAAGAACCCTAAAGGAGCCATGGGGCCAAGGATGGTTAACCTCAGTGAATGTATGGACCCTAAGAGGTAATGTACCCCTTTAACCTCAGTGCATGTATGGACCCTAAGAGGTAATGTACCCCTTTAACCTCAGTGCATGTATGGACCGTAAGAGGTAATATACCCCTTTAACCTCAGTGCATGTATGGACCGTAAGAGGTAATGTACCCCTTTAACCTCAGTGCATGTATGGACCGTAAGAGGTAATGTACCCCTTTAACCTCAGTGAATGTATGGACCCTAAGAGGTAATGTACCCCCTCAAGGAGTTCGTTTGTACCTTATCGTGTAGGGATTCCTGAAACGATCAGTTCGTTTGAACATTATCATGTAAGGACTCCTGAAACGATCGGTTTGTTTTATTACCTTATCATGTAGGGATTCCTGAAACGATCAGTTCGTTTGTACATTATCATGTAAGGAGTCCTGAAACGATCGGTTCGTTTGTACCTTATCATGTAGGGATTCCTGAAACGATCGGTTCGTTTGTACCTTATCATGTAGGGATTCCTGAAACGATCGGTTCGTTTGTACCTTATGTAGGGATTCCTGAAACGATCGGTTCGTTTGTACCTTATCATGTAGGGATTCCTGAAACGATCGAGGGATAGATGGCATTCACTGACATAGCAGCACCCCAAAAATAGAATGTGATCAGAACAGCCTTCCAGTCAATTTGCAGGTGACGTGTGATCTGTAAAAGATGGTGCTATGTGCGTCGTCATGGCGGCAGGTGCGAATGAGTCATTCATTCTGCCGAACTGCGGTGACATCCTCTCTGTGCAGGAGGGACGGTGGAGGGCTGGTGATCGTCCAATACTCATTTAATGAATTGCATAATTCCCAGTGCTAAAGACACTTTGGAACTGCCCTGTCTTTTAGTGGAGTATATATATTTTTTGAGTGAGCCAAAGAAATTTGTATGTGATGTATTTAACATGTTAAACTATAGTAGCTTTACCTTTGTGTCATTCTCAGAATAATAGTTACCTTACATTTTTGGGTTGGCTGGTTGTATTTCATGCATCAGCATTGTATGCTTCCCATCGGCTTAAATGGTTGGTTTTGACCATATATGGTTAATTCAGGGCGTTTTGAAATGCCAATAGCCAGGTTTTGTGCACGAGCCCCGGGGCTAAGAACGACTGGTATTTATCAATTGATAAATTCCCCTTTTGCGTATGACCTTTCTAAATTCCAGTTGTAAGTAAGAATTGTTTCTACGCAAAATTTATGAATTAGTCTCCCGGAGGACTTGAGCCGAAGAATAATTGCGATTGCAAAACTCCAATGCGTTTTCCCTGAACAACATAATCTAAGTCCATGAGTATTTGGTCTCCTCGGCCACTCAGTTCCTAATTCTCACTGCGCTCTCAGGCTGTGAACTGACTTATAGGTGTACTCTAGACTATTCATCCCTGTATGTTCCGGTCTCTCTCCCTCATCCCTCTACCTTCTTGTCTCTGTTTGTCATCCCTCTATGTTCCGGTCTCTCTCCCTCATCCCTCTATCCTCCTGTCTCTCTCTCTGGTTGTAAATCCCTTATGCTTTCTAAATGTCTATAACAAGGCCTTACATGACAGGCAGGTGTGAGCTGCCTTCGCTTCACTTTGGGAACATTTAATTAATTAACTGATTGACAACCTACATATGAGATGCAGAGTTCATTGATTGTACTGTATCTAGGGCCTTTCAATCACCGATATCCCCAGCCTGTCTAAAGGCCCCTTGTGTCCCCAGCCTGTCTAAAGGCCCCTTGTGTCCCCAGCCTGTCTAAAGGCCCCTTGTGTCCCCAGCCTGTCTAAAGGCCCCTTGTGTCCCCAGCCTGTCTAAAGGCCCCTTGTGTCCCCAGCCTGTCTAAAGGCCCCTTGTGTCCCCAGCCTGTCTAAAGGCCCCTTGTGTCCCCAGCCTGTCTAAAGGCCCCTTGTGTCCCCAGCCTGTCTAAAGGCCCCTTGTGTCCCCAGCCTGTCTAAAGGCCCCTTGTGTCCCCAGCCTGTCTAAAGGCCCCTTGTGTCCCCAGCCTGTCTAAAGGCCCCTTGTGTCCCCAGCCTGTCTAAAGGCCCCTTGTGTCCCCAGCCTGTCTAAACGCCCCTTGTGTCCCCAGCCTGTCTAAACGCCCCTTGTGTCCCCAGCCTGTCAAACACTCTGTATTTTAACCTGTCAGACTGGCCGAGTCATCTGTGGATCTGAACCTGAAGTTGATGCGCTGGAGACTTGTCCCATCCCTGAACCTGGACAAGGTGACCTCTACCAAATGCCTGCTGCTGGGGGCCGGCACTCTTGGCTGTAACGTCGCCAGGACTCTGATGGTGAGGAGCTGATATCTTTACTCTTCCAAATGGACAGATGATTTAATGCTGGGAAATGAAACAGGGAAAAGGTGCTTTATAATTAGGCTGCTTTTGGACAGACACAATCTGATCACATCAGATTTTTTCGTATCAAAATCGGAGCTACATGTCTAAATACAGCATTTGTCTGCTGCTGGAATGTTCTGCTGAACATCTTGTTTGTTTACATTTGAAAACAGCCAGAGGGAAGATACACATTTTATATTTATATTTGGGTCTGACAACATAAGTCTAAAAACCTTATCTGCTGACAAGCGTGTCAAGAAAATCTATATAAATATTTTTATTTCTTGTCGAACTCGGCTCCGATACAGTATGTCAATACTAATAAATGGTTGGTCAGAATGAGTAAATGCTTTGGAGCTAGTTAAACCCAAGTGCTTTACCCAGGTTCATTTATACCAGTTCAGGGGAACCTAGTGCTTTAATAATATTTAATTTCTATTTTAATAATTTAGCACATGCTCTTTTCCAGTGCAACTCAGAAACCATTCCGGTTTAGTGATCATATGATGATGTGAGGTTGTTGATTTGGTCTGCAGTGTCAGGGAGTCTTGCTAGCCTGCATCCCTCATCTGGCTCCCCTCTGAAGCTAGCAGGGTCGGTCCTGGTCAGTCCATGGACGGGAGACCAGATGGTGCTGGAAGTGGTGTTAGAGGGGCCAGTAGGGGGCAATCTTCCATCTGTTCTATACATGAAATCCTAATGCCCCAAGGCAATGAATGGGACATTGCCCTGTGTAGGACGCAAACCTTTGAATGTTACATTTAAAGCGTGCCTTGTTTCTATGGTGGCTAAAGAGCCCATTGACCTGAAAGTCAGAGTAGGGGTGTCAACCCTGTTGTCATGGTAAACGTCCGTTCTGGCTCCTTATCTCCTTATCTCCTGCTTCCAGCTGGCCAGTAACTCCGTAGTGGAGGCTTCCTGGCCATGACCCCAATCTCAGGGTGTCTGGGCCATATCTTCGCCAGCACCGTAGAATTCCCATGTTGGGTCAGTCGATAGAGCATGGTCAGTGCAGCAGAGAAAGTGCAGCAGAGAAAGTATTTCCACACGTGTGTGTGTGTGTGACAAACAGCTGAAAGATGTCTGTATCTGATGTGGTTGTCCTGGGGTGTTCCACAGGGATGGGGCGTGAGACACATCACGTTGGTGGACAACGCTAAGATCTCCTACTCCAACCCTGTGAGACAGCCTCTCTATGAATTTGAAGACTGCCTGGGTGGAGGCAAAGCCAAAGCCCCGGCTGCTGCCGACAGACTGGTCAAGATCTTCCCTGGAGTAGTAAGTCCCTTTATAACACTCATGACCTTTAACCCATAATCTTGGCCTGGGACCTTTTACGTCCTGTACCAAAGATGGTAGAGGAATCAAGGCATATTTTATACTGGAGACAGCTTCTGTCGTATTGATGTGCGTACACGCCACCCTCTAAAGTCATTGTACTGCAACCTACACACTTTTGGTACAGAAGCAGTGTTTCTTCACGTTTTTATTGTTTTTCTTATTTTTTGGGAAGTGGAAGAAGTGTGGGCTGCAGTTATAAATTGTCGACCTTTTAATAAATGTTTACAGGTTTTATTTATTTAGTCAGTGTTGGGTTGTTCTAATCCTAACCTAGACGTTATGTAATAACTGACTGATACACCATGCAGCAAACCAAATCCCCCTTTTCAACTTGATCAAACCTTTCTCATTACTGTTTCCATTAAAAGTCTCTCCCCTGAGGGAAATGGATTATGGTAGATTCTGATTACTCAAGACATGTGTGTCTGCAAGATGTTGAGTTATTAACATACAACTCCAGGCAGTGGTGTACAGGCATACTAAATCCAGATATGAAGAAAGTATCACTGTGCCATAGAGTATATTATATTTTAAAGTTGATTAAATTAGAGTATTTTTCAACTGCCAACATCTGTTTACAGGTAATATCTACTAATTTGCTAACACTTGGTGTCTATGTTTTGTTTTTGCTATGACCACTGCCCTGGCTTCAAAACTGCAAAAAAATTATCACCGTTTATGTTGTATGTAAGGAGGCCCATTCTGATGGCGGCTGCAGTAGTGTAGTGGACGCATGTGCAGGAGTGTAGTGGACGCATGTGCAGGAGTGTAGTGGACGCATGTGCAGGAGTGTAGTGGACGCATGTGCAGGAGTGTAGTGGACGCATGTGCAGGAGTGTAGTGGACGCATGTGCAGGAGTGTAGTGGACGCATGTGCAGGAGTGTAGTGGACGCATGTGCAGGAGTGTAGTGGACGCATGTGCAGGAGTGTAGTGGACGCATGTGCAGGAGTGTAGTGGACGCATGTGCAGGAGTGTAGTGGACGCATGTGCAGAAGACTGGATGTTGTCTGGTTAGCATTTTATCATCGGAGACCGAATCATTCGTGTACTTCAGCTGGGCTTGACTAACCGTGCCTGTTGCAATGAAACCACTGGAAAAGCCGCTGGAGTGCAAACGGCACTAAAAGCACACCGGTGCTGGTGCTGTCTTGATTATTTGAACCCATGTCAGACTCTGAGTGGAACCAGGGTCTGTTTCGAGGTGATTCAGTGTGTGCTGGACGCTACGTACTTAGGAGAGTGTGGGAGGTTATCTGTCAGGAGTGGTGAACGTGTCTGAAGGAGGGATGATAATGTGTCTGTAGAGGAAGAGTCACATTCTCTCTCTCTCTCTCTCTCTCTCTCTCTCTCTCTCCTTCCTACTCTGACTGAGATCCATCTGTCTGCTCCACTGTTTCCTGTCTCATCCTCTCTATCATCCTCTCTCTTCCCCTTTCGTCTACCCATCTCTTCTCCTCTCCTCATCTTCCCTTCTTCCACTCCTCCCTTCGTATCTCATTTAACTGCTGTCCAATCTTTATAATCTTATCATCGTCCATCTGTCCAAATGACCACCAAAAGAATATTGGAGGTATCATTTAACTGAGGATTTCTGAAGAGTCTCAGAGGAGAAGTTACAATAATGATTAGATGGTGGCAGCGTCCCAAATGTCGCCCAATTCAGTGCCCTAACTTTTCCCTGGGTCTGTATATAGTACTCCATTATCTAGGGAAAAGGGTGCTATTTGGGACACAGAACAGCTTTCACAGCCCTTGTATTATTTAAACGCTGCATTGTTTTTGCCTCCGCTCGAGAGCAGCTTACGAAACAACCTGCTGATTTATTCCCCAGAGAAACCACAAAGTGGGTGTCAAAATGGCTGAATATCTTTGGTGTTTTGGTTTGAGTTGCTGGGTGACTGTGTTGGTGGAATGGCCAAGAGGACTGGCAGGAAGGGGCACCTATTGTACCTGATATTTAAACACCAAAACCGGGGTTCGGCGTCTGCTTATTTTTATTTATTTGAACCTGCGGATTGTCCCTTTCAAATCCATTCAAATAAGAACAAAAATAACATTATGAGAGATGTTTTTAATTGGAAAAACAAAGATCAAATAAAACCTGAAAAAAGTAATAAATAAATGAAGCAAGACATTCTTGGTGAAAAGAACCAGGAAAAGGAAGCTGCCAGCAGTTCACTACAGAAACACAAAGGAAATTAACCTGCTGACATTTTGATGATCCATCCCTGCGGTTGATATCCGTGACATTATTTATTCATTTCTGGCTGTATATCCCGGCCGTTTGTTGACATTACCCTCCAGTCCATCTGTCTAGAGATCACTGAACTAAACCCAGAGACACAGCTTCAACCCTCACAACATCCACTATATTTGTCTCACCGACCGGTAGACTGAATGAGATTCCTTATTGACCAGGTCACCAACAGACCCCCAGTCATCACCTCTGATGGGGGGCGGAGCGTGACGTCCTCTGATGGGGGGCGGAGCGTGACGTCCTCTGATGGGGGGGGCGGAGCGTGACGTCCTCTGATGGGGGGCGGAGCGTGACGTCCTCTGATGGGGGGGGCGGAGCGTGACGTCCTCTGATGGGGGGCGGAGCGTGACGTCCTCTGATGGGGGGGGCGGAGCGTGACGTCCTCTGATGGGGGGCGGAGCGTGACGTCCTCTGATGGGGGGCGGAGCGTGACGTCCTCTGATGGGGGGCGGAGCGTGACGTCCTCTGATGGGGGGGGCGGAGCGTGACGTCCTCTGAAGGAGGGGCGGAGCGTGACGTCCTCTGATGGGGGGCGGAGCGTGACGTCCTCTGATGGGGGGCGGAGCGTGACGTCCTCTGATGGGGGGCGGAGCGTGACGTCCTCTGATGGGGGGGGCGGAGCGTGACGTTCTCTGATGGGGGGCGGAGCGTGACGTCCTCTGATGGGGGGCGGAGCGTGACGTCCTCTGATGGGGGGCGGAGCGTGACGTCCTCTGATGGGGGGGGCGGAGCGTGACGTCCTCTGATGGGGGGCGGAGCGTGACGTCCTCTGATGGGGGGCGGAGCGTGACGTCCTCTGATGGGGGGCGGAGCGTGACGTCCTCTGATGGGGGGCGGAGCGTGACGTCCTCTGATGGGGGGGGCGGAGCGTGACGTTCTCTGATGGGGGGCGGAGCGTGACGTCCTCTGATGGGGGGCGGAGCGTGACGTCCTCTGATGGGGGCGGAGCGTGACGTCCTCTGATGGGGGCGGAGCGTGACGTCCTCTGATGGGGGGCGGAGTGTGACGTCCTCTGATGGGGGGGCGGAGCGTTACGTCCTCTGGTGGGGGGGCGGAGCGTGACGTCCTCTGGTTGGGGGGGGAGCGGTGGGTGACGTCCTCTGAGTGGGGGGGGGGCGGGCGTGACGTCCTCTGGTGGGGGGGGGCGGCGGGGCGTGACGTCCTCTGATGGGGGGCGGAGCGTGACGTCCTCTGGTGGGGGGGGGGTCGTGACGTCCTCCGGTTGGGGGGGGGGGTCGGAGCCTGACGTCCTCTGGTGGGGGGGGGGTCGGAGCCTGACGTCCTCTGGTGGGGGGGGGGGGGGGGTCGGAGCCTGACGTCCTCTGGTGGGGGGGGGCGGAGCGTGACGTCCTCTGGTGGGGGGGGGGGGGGGGGGGGGAGCGTGACGTCCTCTGGTGGGGGGGGCGGAGCGTGACATGCGGTTGCGGAGCTGAAAGCGGATCAGGATGTGACTGGTGATTAGGCCGGCATCATTAGAACAACGCCCACTCAGTTGGGATTCACTCAGAATCTGCCTTCTGATAATGCTTCTTTCAGGCCTGGTAATCACCCTGTGATCATATTATGAGCACGTTCACAGGGACATGATGTCATCGTCACACGTGATCATGAGGCTTCTGTTCGTGGCAAACACATTACTTTGTAACAATCTTAATTGGGTCCATTGGGATTTCTTCAACCCTGCAGTTGCTTTACCTATTCCGGAATATCTATATTTGAAAAGTTACTCCTGTATCTACATCAGCTAACTTATATCTTGTCTATGTGAGGCATTTCATTTAGTCAATTTGCCCTCCACAGGATATTTTCAAAGCTAAGAGGAAGACTAACTTCAGTTGCCGGTAACATCCCGCATGACCCCTGGGCTCATCCAGTTCTCACCGGTGACTGCCAGGTAGTGACCTTCCCCCTGTGACCTTCCCACTGTGCCGTTTGGTTGAACCTGTCTGTGTCCCATAGGTCGCTGAGGGTCATGTGATGAGCATCCCCATGCCAGGCCATCCGGTGAACTTCTCAGAGGGGACCATGGCCCAGGCCCGGAAAGACGTGGAGCACTTGGAGAAACTAATCTCGGAACATGACGTCATCTTCCTGTTGATGGACACACGTGAGAGCAGGTGGCTGCCCACTGTGATAGCAGCTAGCAAGAGGAAGGTGGGACCACACACACACACACACACACACACACACACACATGCACAGCCGGCTGATTTATTACTACTGGCTTGGTAGAGGTTGACTTTTATCAACATAATGGTTTTCATATCGCTCTATTTGTTTACATTGGGGAAGAGCGATCATTTAATGGAAATATTGAATCGATACTTTATGCTGATCTCACCCCCCCGTCCCCCGTCCTCCCTCCCATCATCCTCCCTCCTCCTCCTCTCTCCCTCCATCCATTCCCAGTTGGTAGTGAACTCTGCTTTGGGATTTGACACCTTTGTGGTGATGAGACACGGCCTGAAGAAACCTTGTGAACCAGACGACTCCTCCCCGTCCGTTTCCTCTTCCACCTCCTCCTCCTCCTCGACGCCGGCCGAGCCCGCCCAGCTCCCAGCAGCCTCTCTGTTCTCCAATATTCCTGGACACCGTCTTGGCTGTTACTTCTGTAACGACGTGGTCGCCCCCGGAGATGTAAGCCACCGTGTTGTAGTGTCCTTGGCAACATGACTCATCGCCCTTCCATGATCAGACATTGTGAACATACTTCTCATTTTAGTAGCTCCTGAAAACACTGACACTCTTGGCCAGGAAGTGGATCCAGACTCTGGACCCCAGTAATGTTCATAACTAACCTGCTGTTGTCGGTGTTGGTCAGTCCACCAGAGACCGGACCTTGGACCAGCAGTGCACAGTCAGCCGACCCGGCCTGGCCATGATAGCCGGAGCCCTGGCCGTAGAACTCATGGTGTCCATTTTACAGCACAGTGAAGGGTAGGAATTGTTACATTACTTTATAATGCTTTACATTACCCTCCCAAAACCCTCTACATTGCCCTCCCAAAACCCTCTACATTGCCCTCCCAAAACCCTCTACATTGCCCTCCCAAAACCATCTACATTGCCCTCCCAAAACCATCTACATTGCTCTCTTAAAACCATTTACATTACCCTCTTAAAACCTATTACATTACCCTCCCAGAACGCCTTTACATTGCCCTCCCATAACCCTTTACATTGCCCTCCCATAACCTTTTACATTGCCCTCTCATAACCCTTTCCATTGCCCTCCCATAACCCTTTCCATTGCCCTCCCATAACCCTTTCCATTGCCCTCCCATAACCCTTTACATTGCCCTCCCAAAAACCTTTACATTACCCTCCCATAACACTTTACGTTCAGGAGAGGAGAGCTGGAAAGAATAACAATGACATTTGACTTCTGATTAGATGGATATGGTAATTTACTCTCTGGTTAGATAGACACTGTTACTGTCTAATGAGATGGATAGAGACAATTACTATCTGATGAAATGGACATTTAGAGACATTTACTGTCGGAGAAAGATTGATAGTTAGAGACATTTACTGTCTGAGAAAGATTGATAGAGACATTTAATGTATAATAAGATGGACAGTTAGAGACATTTAATGTGTAATAATGGATTGTTAGACATTTGATGTGTAATAATGGGTAGAGAGGCTCAGTAGATCTTGGATGTCATCTAATCATCTATGTTTGTAATCAACTTGGTTTTGGGTTTAAACTAACTTGGGTTTTTGCTTTTATACTATGAAAAGTTAACATTTTACTGATTACAAACCAACTACAGATCGAGCAAGACAAGGGCAGACACACACAGAGAGAGACACACACAGAGAGAGAGACACACACAGAGAGAGAGACACACACAGAGAGAGAGACACACACAGAGAGAGACACACACACACACAGAGAGACACACACACACAGAGAGAGACACACACACACAGAGAGAGACACACACACACAGAGAGAGACACAC
This sequence comes from Esox lucius, assembly GCF_011004845.1. Classification (NCBI taxonomy): domain Eukaryota; kingdom Metazoa; phylum Chordata; class Actinopteri; order Esociformes; family Esocidae; genus Esox; species Esox lucius. The sequence continues at coordinate 37,228,805 of NC_047570.1, read as the reverse complement.
ACACACACAGAGAGAGACACACACAGAGAGAGACACACACACACACACACACAGAGAGAGACACACACACACAGAGAGAGACACACACACACAGAGAGAGACACACACACACAGAGAGAGACACACACACACACAGAGAGACACACACAGAGAGAGACACACACACAGAGAGAGACACACACACAGAGAGAGACACACACACAGAGAGAGACACACACACAGAGAGACACACACACACAGAGAGAGACACACACACAGAGAGACACACACACACAGAGAGACACACACACACAGAGAGACACACACACAGAGAGACACACACACAGAGAGAGACACACACACAGAGAGAGACACACACACAGAGAGAGACACACACACACAGAGAGAGACACACACACACAGAGAGACACACACACACAGAGAGACACACACACACAGAGAGACACACACACACACAGAGAGACACACACACACACAGAGAGACACACACACACAGAGAGAGACACACACACACAGAGAGACACACACAGAGAGATTGTGGGAGAAGCAGGGAGAAGACAAGTGAAACAGAGAGATATGTGGTGAGCAAAAGGGGGACGGAGGGAGTGAGTTGGAAGGAGAGATGGAGTGAGATGGAGTGAGATGTAGAGGTACAGGGAGAGATGACGGTAGATGGAGAGGTACAGGGAGAGATGACTGGAGATGGAGTGAGATGGAGAGGTACGGGGAGAGATGACGGGAGATGGAGTGAGATGGAGTGAGATGGAGTGAGATGGAGAGAGATGGAGAGGTACAGGGAGAGATGACGGGAGACGGAGTGAGATGGAGAGGTACAGGGAGAGATGACGGGAGACGGAGTGAGATGGAGAGGTACAGGGAGAGATGACGGGAGACGGAGTGAGATGGAGAGGTACGGGGAGAGATGACGGGAGACGGAGTGAGATGGAGAGGTACGGGGAGAGATGACGGGAGACGGAGTGAGATGGAGAGGTACGGGGAGAGATGACGGGAGACGGAGTGAGATGGAGAGGTACGGGGAGAGATGACGGGAGACGGAGTGAGATGGAGAGGTACGGGGAGAGATGACGGGAGACGGAGTGAGATGGAGAGGTACGGGGAGAGATGACGGGAGACGGAGTGAGATGGAGAGGTACGGGGAGAGATGACGGGAGACGGAGTGAGATGGAGAGGTACGGGGAGAGATGACGGGAGACGGAGTGAGATGGAGAGGTACAGGGAGAGATGACGGGAGATGGAGGGAGTGAGCGTGGGAGACAGAGGGGGAGAGAAGGGGAGGGAGATGGGGGGGGGGGGACAACACACTATTTAACATAGAACACAGCCATTCTCTGTTAACCCTGGACAGTGCTGTGCATTAATATCCCAGGAGGATAGCTGTTTCTGAGATACTGGATCAAGCTCACCTGACCCCAGTGATCCTGCCACACTAGTTTTGCCCATTCTGACCTTCAATCGATCAATAACTTGATGCGTCACCCCTCTTTATATAGACTCACTTCCTGTATGAGTGAGCAATTGCTGTGTATCCAATAAACCGATTACAGAGTGTATTTCTCTGCTCATATGAAGCCCTTTAAAATGAGAGAGAGGAATAAATGATCTCAGGGATATTTGGCCTTATCTGTGGTATATTTTTGGGAAACACCATTAACGTTTGTGATAACCTTTGACCCAGAGCAGCCTTGGTATCTTGTAGGGGCACTTTACCTACACACACTGGTTTAAAATCACTAGCCCAGGTTTATGCTCCTCCTTCGCCAAATCCTGATTCGTCCAAAGAACATTTTACGAATCAACCCGATCAGTACTTCTGCTCCTAAATCACATAATTACAAATGGGCCTCAACAGAGTTTTGCTGTCTGTCCCTGAGAATCTGTCCATGACAAATGATTGAGTGATTAACAATGCTAATTGGCTGCTACAGACGCCAAGGCCAACGCGGTTCTGTTAACAATGAATGAAGACAGGCAGGCCACATCTAAACACCATCATCTGCTGTAGCTTCTCCCGCCTCCATGTGAGAAACCCTGTGCTGTGGTGACAGACTCTAGTTGACAGCTCCTGGTACAATATTTGGGAGAACTATGCTTTCTGTTCTGACTCTGATCTCTCCTGTTCTCTCTCTACTGCTCCCCCCCCCCGTTTCTCTCTACTTCTCCAGAGGGTATGCAGTGGCCAGCAGTAGTGATGACAGGATGAATGAACCTCCAACCTCTCTGGGACTCGTGCCTCATCAGGTTAGTCCTGTCTCTCTGCCTCGTCCCTCTGTCTTCTTGTCTCTCACAACTTTTTAATTCAATTAAATTCAACTTTATTAGCATGACAGTTATTACAACCATATTGCCAAAGTTAGAAGTATAGTAAGAAGGAGTCTACACGGTAGCAGCCCCATTTAAGGTGACATCAAGAATCTCTGTCTCTTTCTCCCTATTTCTCTCTCTCTCTCCATCTCTGCCTGGGCATGTACCAACACCCTTTCCTTCCTCTTTCCGCTAATTAGCCCATTCACCTCATTCCTGTCGTGAAGTTGCCATAGAGATGACCACCATTTCCTACAGTAGTAATGTGTGCAAGTGTGAGTTAAGACTTCCGGTGTTGCGTGTGTGTGTGTGTGTGTGTGTGTGTGTGTGTGTGTGCTTGCGTGTGTGCTTGCGTGTGTGCTTGCGTGTGTGCTGGCGTGTGTGCGTGCGTGTGTGCGTGTGTGACTGTGTGTGTGTCCACTGACTTCATGGGCTTTGGCTAATCTATTTCTGATCTCATGGCGGCTGAACACAAACCTTCATCATTAGTCTGTCTGTGTATGTCGTCATCTACAGGAAAGTAATTGGATTCATGTAAAGCTTTAAACTACATTTTGTGCGTCTTTGGAATTTAGCCTAATTTAGCACAGTAGAAGCAATCCGAGCGATTTTTATTGGTGTGTGTGTGTGTGTGTGTGTGTGTGTGTGTGTGTGTGGGTGTGGGTGTGGGTGTGGGTGTGGGTGTGGGTGTGGGTGTGGGTGTGGGTGTGGGTGTGGGTGTGGGTGTGGGTGTGGGTGTGGGTGTGTGTGTGGGTGTGTGGGGGTGGGTGTGTGTGTGTGTGTGTGTGTGTGTGTGGGTGTGGGTGTGGGTGTGGGTGTGGGGGTGCGTGGGTGCGTGGGTGCGTGGGTGCGTGGGTGCGTGGGTGTGTGGGTGTGTGGGTGTGTGCGTGCGGGTGCCTACATGCGCGCACGCGTGCACACCTAGAGAGGTGACTTATGTACAATACTTATATTTACATTTTTATTTAATAACCTCTCAAACTGCTAGGCTTGGCTTTTGGTTTTGAAATATTCAGTATTGTTGTGTAGTTTGCCTTGTGTGTCCTATGAAGCTAAGCAAGCTGGACTTACATATCATCTCTCATTGCAAGCTAACCCTAAGATAACCCTAAGATCAGCTGTGGCAGTAAGCTACTGCTAGCCTAGTGTGCAACGTCTTACAGTAAACTAATGCTAGGTTAGCACACAAACCCGTACAGTAAACTACTGCTAGGTTAGCACACAAACCCGTACAGTAAACTACTGCTAGGTTAGCACACAAACCCCTACAGTAAACTAATGCTAGGTTAGCACACAAACTCTTCCAGTAAGTTAACTGTACGCTTGGCTATAACATAACCTCTTAAAAGACGCTCCCTACAGGCTGGGCTAGCTAATAACCTATCAGCAAGCTATGGAACAAGGATTGGCACAGAATGACAAGCTCAGGAGTTCCTTAAATGGCATTCTATAGAAAAATAAAATCCTTCACTGAGGTAGATGGATTATTCATAAAGCCTTTTGATATTGCCAAAAACTTTAATTATGCCTTCATTGATAAGATTAGCAGACTTATGCGTTGCATACCAATATCAGACTGGGCCTTTATATAAATGTTTAACGGTCAGGTAATGATATACAAGCACTGTAGTTTGGAATTTGTCGTTAGTGTGGAAGAGCTGAAAAAGTCATTGCTCTTTAAAATTAAAAGATAAATTATATTTACAGTGCCTAAAGATCTAAGGGATGTAGACTCCTCCTCATTATATTCCTCCCCTTTAATATGACATTTTTATTATTGTGAAATTAAATGTAAATATTAAAATAGAAAACTGTTCTCCAGCCTCTGATTGAATACTCGTTGGGACATTATAGGGACTAGGGATGTCCCGATACCAGAGTTTTTAACTTAGATACGATACCCGAGAAATTAAACAATTCTCTTTCTATAACCATTTCGATGCCACCGCAAAAAAATCTAAAACATCTACAGTGTACTTTTATAGGTTAACAATTACTGTTAAAGTTTTGTATGTATTGTCGAGGAATCGACAATACATACTTATTCCTTGAGTCTTTGATCAAAAAGAATCCTTAATGAGATCAGAAATCCTCTGTTTGGTGTACTGTGTGCTTGCGTCATCGCTACATGTGCTTGCGTCATCGCTACATGTGCTAGCGTCATCGCTACATGTGCTAGCGTCATCGCTACATGTGCTAGCGTCATCGCTACATGTGCTAGCGTCATCGCTACATGTGCTAGCGTCATCGCTACATGTGCTAGCGTCATCGCTACATGTGCTTGCGTCATCGCTACATGTGCTAGCGTCATCGCTACATGTGCTAGCGTCATCGCTACATGTGCTAGCGTCATCGGGACAGGTTCCAAGATGGCACGGATTCATTTTCAATGTAATCTGCTCATTGACGCATCCGCAAATTCATGGGTGCTGCCGTATTAGCTGGTTCCTGTTTTACAAGGCCATTTACCCCAACATTTAGCACTGATGTGCACTAGCACTGGAGTCCAGCCGAGCCCAGCGTGAACGGACACGAGCCCACGTGAGCCAAGCCAACTTGCTTGTAATTCTGAGTTCTCAGCAGCAGTCCGAACAGTTGGTGCAGTTGACAGCAACACAAGCAGGGATCTTTATCTTTTAGTGCCTCTTGCTTTGTCACGAGTCCAATGGTAACGGGTGAAAACCTAAAACGTTTATACATTGGTCTGTGAGTAATGGAAACAAAATAGTCTCCATGGAGAATTCAAGGAAAAATTCTAAGGATATTGTTTCACAAAATAAATATATATATTTTTTTTAAATGACTACGCCTACGGGGCTGAGTATTGGAACTGTCTATTTGGGCTCGATATGCCGTTGGTTCCAGTACACTTTCCAACCATGAGCCCATGAATATACGGCCTCCCAACCATAACCCTGGGCCTTGGGTCTATATCCATGGGAAGTTCTGCCGTCTCCTATGGGCTTGTGTCGTCAAGTCCGTTCCAGGTAAAATCCCACACTGAACTGTAATCAGTACCCCATGACCAAAGCATGTTCCCGTGCCCATTTTAACTTCAAACGGTATTTTATGTCTTTTTGTGAAATATTCTGCAGTGAATTCCTCGCAGTTAGGCTGAATAGAAATTTCAGGAAATGACACGTTTGTTATGTCCATTGGTTTTCAGATCAACACAACATTATAAATATATAAATATAAATAATATGATGCAGTGGGCCCTGGGTTCCTCCTGGTGCAGGACAATGCCTGGAGTGTGTAGGCGGTTCCTGTATGACTACAGTATTGATGCCATTGACTGGCCCTCATGTTCCCCAGACCTGAATCCAATTGAGAACCTCTGGGATGTTATGTATCAGTGCATCAGGCGCCGACATGTAGCACCACAGACTGTCCAGGTCTGGGAGGAAATCCCCCAGGAAGACAATTCCAAACCACATTCTGCACATATTACAACAGCATGCCTCCATAGTAAAATAGTCCATGTGCTAAACGGGTCTGCCTGCAGTCCTGGCCTGTCATCTATTGAAACAAAATTTGGCGCATTATGAAACAACCTTGAAGACCCAAACTGTTGAGCCGCTGCAATCTTATACCAATCAAGAATGGGGAAAAAAAATGTCACTTTCAAAACTACATCAACTGGTCTCCTCAGTTCCTAAACGCTTATGGAGTTTTGTTAAAAGAAGAGGAGATGCAACACAGTGGTAAACATCCCCCTGTCCCAACTGTTTTGAAACTGGCATCAAATTCAAAATGGCCATGTATATTTCATGATATGTTGTGTATACTATTTTCAATGAAATATAGAGAGAAATTATTTGCAATTTTTTGCATTCTGTTTTTATTCGCATTTTACACAGTGTCCCAACTTTTTTGGAAATGGGGTTGTAATTCGGGTGGCAAGATATGGACCTCAAAAGTGCATATGGAGCCTGGGGTTGTAATAAGTTAAGCACAGTATTGGGAAGCGTCTCACTGTACTTAACTATTAATTCAAAAATTTTTGTGGGGCAAAGCATTCTCACTGGTGGGGCATTGCCCCTCAATGTCCCCCGTGCCACCGGATCTGCCTGGCATTTGAAATCGAAGGCATGAACATGTGCAATTTGTGGGAGACAACTTGTGAATATCAGACTGAAGGTAGCGACATAAGGCAGCGAAATGATTAAAAACAACCTGTTAGTAGAAATAAAATAGTTTTTTTTTAAGAAGCTCTTCTAATCTTTAATTTGAAATGTGTTGTTCTAAACTGCTATGATAAATAATGAATAATAAAGAAAACTATATAAAATGGTATGATACTTGTATGCTTTGACATGAAGGGGAAAAAATTTAATTGCAGTAGGGAGGAATATGGAAAGGTAAGACTTGGTTGGGAATTCTGTAACAGGCGTCTTTAAAAGTAGCCAAAGTGTAGCCTAAAGTACACAGAAAACATCCATAAAAATCAATGAATTGAGGTTTCTATTAAATTTGATCCTTGACATCAGTTATGTGGGGAATGTTTAGTTGGCTCTGCTTCTCTGGAAACCAACTCCACCATCACAGGAAGCCCTCCAGTTTTATTGGTGCTATGGCAACCATTACATTAATGCACTCGACTACGCATTTGAGATTGACGTTTTTTCACTTTAAAAATCAACTTGCGGACTGGTGCCAAACTATTAAGTACCTCTATGAAAAGCAGGCACTTATACAGGGGTTTAGAGTGCTGAGAACCTCACTCTCCTCCGTCTGGTAATGGTGTTTTTTTTTTAGCTCCATCTCACGTAGACCCATCCAATCAACTGTGAAATTTGTTAATTTTACTATTGACGTTATTGATTTTTAGTGCTTAGTGGTCGCAGCCCTAGTTTCTTTAATGGAGGAGTTTGTAATGCAGATGTGGGGTTTGTTGAGGACAGCCAACTCCCATCATTATAAAGGACCTCCCATCACTCACTTACAATTAAGCCTGTGTACACGTGTCTCACATGCAGGAGAGGAGGATTGGAGAGGAGGAGGGGGACCAGGGGAGAGAGAGGAGGAAGGAAAAGGAGGAATCTGATGGGATGGAGGGGAGAGGAGGATGTTTGGAGAGGTAGAGCGAGTAGGATTGGAGAGGAGGAGGGGTCAGTGGAGAATGAGAGGAGGATTGGAGAGGAGGAGGGGTCAGTGGAGAGTGAGAGGAGGATTGGAGAGGAGGAGGGGTCAGAGGAGGGAGAGAGGAGGATTGGAGAGGAGGAGGGGTCAGAGGAGGATTGGAGCGGAGGAGGTGTCAGAAGAGAGAGAGAGAGAGAGAGAGGGGGGAGGAGGAGGAGGGGTCAGAGGGGTCAGAAGAGCGAGAGAGAGAGGAGGTTTGGAGAGGATGAGGGGTCTGAGGAGGGAGAGGATGAGGGGTCAGAGGAGAGCGAGAGGAGGAGGGGTCAGAGGAGGATTGGAGAGGAGGAGGTGTCAGGAGAGAGAGTGAAAGGGAGGAGGAGGAGGAGGGGTCAGAGGAGAGCGAGAGGAAGAGGGGTCAGAGGGGTCAGAAGAGAGAGAGAGGAGGTTTGGAGAGGAGGAGGGGGTCAGAGGAGAGCGAGAGGAGGAGGGGTCAGAGGAGAGCGAGAGGACGAGGGGTCAGAGGAGGATTGGAGAGGATGATGGTTCAGAGGAGAGCGAGAGGACGAGGGGTCAGAGGAGAGCGAGAGGGCCATGGGCCAGTCAACAGCTGCTCTGTACCTTTCCTAATGACTGACAACATAGACACATAGACCCATAGATGTAGACTCATAGATTGATGGTCATGTAGATATAGACACATACATATAGATAGACTGATGGTCATATAGATATAGACACATACATATAGATAGACTGATGGTCATATAGATATAGACAGATACATATAGATAGACTGATGGTCATGTAGATATAGACAGATACATATAGATAGACTGATGGTCATGTAGATATAGACACATACATATAGATAGACTGATGGTCATGTAGATATAGACACATACATAAAGATAGACTGATGGTCATGTAGATATAGACACATACATATAGATAGACTGATGGTCATGTAGATATAGACACATACATATAGATAGACTGATGGTCATGTAGATATAGACACATACATATAGATAGACTGATGGTCATGTAGATATAGACACATACATATAGATAGACTGATGGTCATGTAGATATAGACACATACATATAGATAGACTGATGGTCATGTAGATATAGACACATACATATAGATAGACTGATATAAAACCATAGATAGACTGATGGTCACAGATGTAGACACAAATTTACTGATGGTCCTATAGATATAGATCCATAGATAGGTGGGTGGTCAAAGATGTAGACCAGAGGTGTCAAACCGGTTCCACGGAGGGCAGAGTGTCTGCAGGTTTTCACTCTCACCTTGTACTTTATTGACTAATTAGGTCACTAATTGGTTTTAGTTTCTACCCTCACCTGGTTGTTTAGGTCTGAACTGGCAAACAATTAATTGGATAAACCAAAAACCTGCAGACACTCGGCCCTCTTTGGAACCGGTTTGAGACCTCTGATGTAGACTGTAGGTCTTCAACCCTCTCCAGGGGTTTTAGCCCTGAACTAGCTCACCTGATTTAACAGGTAAGGGCTTGTTAATAAATGGATTCAGGTGTGCTATCTCTGGGATACATCTAATAGATGGAATGGCTGGGGGTTCCCCAGGAAAGGCTTGAAGACCTATGATATAGACCCAAAGATAGATAGATAGGCATTGTCACATCGATAATGATACATAGGTGGGTGGGTGATCACAGATATAGATACATACATAGGCATTGTCACATAGATATAGATACATAGATAGGCATTGTCACACAGATATAGATACATAGGTAGGTGGGTGGGTGATCACAGATAAAGATACATACATAGGCATTGTCACATAGATATAGATACATAGATAGGAGGGTGGTCACAGATATAGATAGGCATTGTCACAGATATAGATACATAGGTGGGTGGGTGGTCACAAATATAGATATATAGATACATAGGCATTGTCACATAGATATAGACAGGCATTGTCACACAGATATAGATACATAGGTAGGTGGGTGCGTGATTCCAGATATAGATGCATAAATAGGCATTGTCACATAGATATAGATACATAGATAGATGGGTTGTCACAGATATAGATACATAGATAGGTGGGTTGTCACAGACCCCTGGATAGGCATATGATGTACCACATCAGGCCACATGTTTTTAGAACTCAAATGACTCTGGCTTTGCCTGTTAACTTCACCATTACACGTACATAGAGAGGGAGTTGTACAATAGAATGTATTCTGCTGGATCTTTTAAATTTTTTTATTTATTTTTTATCTGATGCATTTAAGAGGATTAAAGGGTGTGTGTGGATGGAGGGGTGTGTCTGTGCGTGCGTGCTTCTGCCTGCAGAAATATAAATCATTTATCTTAATCTAGATTACCTTTCATATTAGGACCAATATAATTGTTTCAAGAGTTTTTAAGTCAGTCGGGGTAATCTTTGTGTGTGTGTGCGTGCGTGTGTACGTGTGTGTGTGTGCTTGTTTTTATTACCTTGTAGTAATAGTAAAAAATAAGTTTAGTATAACCTGAAAAACATGCCTCATGGGGAAATTGTTTAGGGCCCCAGGTTTAGGTTTCTGGATATAAAACGTGTGGGATGTGTTGTGTGACAGCTTCTGGAGTGGTTTAGTTCGCAGGCCTTCCTGTGGCTGTCCAAAGAATTGCAGGGCTATTGTATTATCTTCAATCCATCCTCCCAAAGTGGGTCCTTGTTCACTGTAATCATTTTAAAGGAAAGGATGGGTAGAAGAAATGCTAACGGCATTTCAAGACCGCTGTGCTGTGGTCGCTGGGGCTGGAGGCCGATTGGTTTGATCCTTGTGTCAGTAACTGAAAGGTTGCTGGTTCAAATCCCCAGAAGGACAAGGTAAAAAACATTCCTGTGGCCTTCAACGAGGCACTTAAACTTAGTGTTGTGGATAACAGCTGACTTGCTAGAGGTAGACCTAACAATGTAAAACTGGGCTTTTTAAGGATGTCACAGAAATCAACATGGAACCCTGTGGCCATGGTAACCTCACTGAGTGCTAAAAGGAGCTCTGACTGTTACCATGGCAACTTGCCCTGCCTTTCCCCCCTCCTCAGGATGTCATACTTGTCTCTTCCTCTCTGTCACTCGCTCTACTCTCCCCACAATATTCTCCCCTTTTCTACCTCCCCCCCTTTGTCTTTCCCTGCCCCCCCCTCGCCTTCCCCTTTTCTGTCAATGAAAACATTATGTCCCTCCACTTTCTGGTTGACCTGCCAGGTATGTATCGCTGTCACTCAAGTGTGAAATGGGCAGCAAATTATGATGTTAATAGACCTGTGTTGTAATGGCGCTCAAACACCAGATGGCACTGTTGTTCCACAGTTCACCACCTTCTGTGTCATGTGTGTTTGTGGGACAGAGTTCTGGGAAGTAACTGATCGCCATTTCATCTTTGTCTTTCTCAGATTAGAGGCTTTCTGTCCAGGTTTGACAACGTTCTGCCAGCCAGCCTGGCTTTTGACAAATGCACTGCCTGCTCCCAAATTGTAAGTAGTCACACTAACAGACACTCCCTCACGTTAACACACACACACTCCCTCACACTGACACACACACACACACTCCCTCACACTGACACACACACTTTCTCTATATGTATTCCCTCACACTGACACACACACTTTCTCTATATGTATTCCCTCACACTGACACACACACTTTCTCTATATGTATTCCCTCACACTGACACACACACTTTTTTTTTGTATTTTTTGGGGGGACAAATGTATTTCCATAAAAATATTTTATTTTCCCTAACCCTTAACACTAATCTTTATGTAAACCTAACCCTAAATCCTAATACTAAACCTAACCCTTAATGTCTAACCTGAAAATCACACCCCAAATTTAATTACATGTTTGTTTATATAGCACAATTCATACATGGAAGCAATTCAATATGCTTTTAATATAAAAATAAGACATTAGAACTCTGACCTTAATCCCAAACCTGAAAACAACATTTATTAAATGAAGACCTTTTAATGTAACACATACAGGTTGTGGTGATGGGTTAGTAGGGACCAGGAAGTGTTTCAGAATGTGGTGTGTTTTGTCGTCATTGATGTCACTGTCATCTGGTAGTAATTATCTCACACACACACACACACACACACACATACACACTGAAGTGTTATTATCCTATGGGTGTTGAAGGTTTGACATCCCATAAATCACACAAACCGCTGTGTGTGTGTCATTGGTAAAGAGCCAATACAACTGGGCAATCTTTTTCCCATCAAGCTTTGTGGTCTCCTGGGTGAGTGCTCTGATTGGCTGCTGAGGGATACTGTAAGCCTAGACTGAAACAGAACCCCTCCCCCCTGTTTCACCCACTCTCCCACACCCCTGCCTCCCCCCTCTCTGTTTCTCTCTCCCCTCATCCACCCCTCTCTCTCTCTCTCTCTCTCTCACTCTCTTTTACTCTGAATGCAGTCTTTGTAGTTATAGAGAGGTCACCAACCCTCTCAAATTTACCACTTCCATGTGAATAAAGAAAGGCTTGTTGGAAGCAAAGTGAATTAAATCTTGACCCCTTTTAAATTTCCACCACTGCAAAAAGGTTTCAAATGTCTTATGTTCAGTAAATACATCATAGTTCATATATTTCATTTTTAATACATTTAGTTGTATATTCTTCTGCTATTTTGTTGAATATACACCGACAAATCCAGAACTCCACATCTTTCTGACTCTCTCTTGTCCTCTCATCTCACTTTCCTTCCTGCCGTTTCTCCCCCGCTCCTCCCTCCGTGTCTCTCCTCCTTTTATCTCCTCTTCTCTCTCCTCCCTCCCTCCCTCCCTCCCTCCCTAACTCTCCCACTCAGTCGTTGCGCCACATTTAACTGCGTGAGGCCAGGTCACCATGGAAACAAAACAAGTGAGTGCTTGGCAGAAAAGATCCTGGCTTCTCTCCGTGTTTTTCTCCCTTTCATTCTCTCTTTTCTAATCTCTAATTTCTAGTCTGTAATTCAGATGACTTTATTGCCATTAAATACGGTCGGTAGAGAGTACCAACGTGGTACGGTGGAGGAGCGTTTCCCAATACATCTCTTAATGAGGAGTAAATAAGTGAGCATTGTGGGAGGAAAAATAGCCTGTGAGGTTTATATTATCTCCGAGAGGAAAATAGTTTTCTAAAGAGTATAAGAAAAAAAAAAAAGGCTTTTATCTATGAGAGTAAAAAAAGTAATGAAGGGGAACTCTGGAGAAGTGGTGAGCAGAACCACATCTGACCGTTGAGGGACAGCTTTATTCAATCCAGATGTTACACACACACACACACACACACACACAGATACAGCCCACGCTGCGTGGAAGGATTTACTACACAGCAGTGAGAGCATCAAGACTTTTGATAAAGTAGTCCCGTCTCCCATAGCAACCCAGAAACAGGAGCGACAAAGAGTTTACAAGATTTTCTCTTGATGTTTTCCAGACCTCTGTCTTTGAGATTGATTCCATGCTTTACTCAAGCAGCCATGTTTTGTGTGTGCGCGCGTGTGTTTGCATGTGCGTGCGTGTAGTTAGTGTCCCTTCAGTCCTTGGTGTACACACAGCGTCACGCAGTGCCACACATCTCCACTGATCCGAGAGACAGAGCAGTCAGTGTGTGACTTTATCTCTTGGTGGGGCGACCACGAATGACCTGAAAGAGCTGGGTGGAGCTAAAAGCGGTGGCGGTGGAGAGGGGGGTGTAATCAGAGCTCCTGGAAGGGCTAAACGCTCTGGGGATCGGCAGAGACTCACACACACACACACGCACATCAATATTTTCCTTGGTTCACTATTATTCTTAGTACTTCCAGTTCTCACAATGAAAGACAAGCTTACACACACACACCAGAATAGTGAAGCCACTCCCAACAGCCCCTCGTCTTGCCCCCCTCCCTGGCTCTGTCACAACACACCTCCTAATTGATGATGATGGTGATGATGATTTTAAAGCGGTCAGGAGTTTGATGTGTTATTGTGGTTGACTGTAGGTCCTCGACAGCTATGAGAAGGGTGGCTTCAACTTCCTGTCCAAGGTGTTTAACTCCTCCCACTCCTTCCTGGAGGACCTGACAGGGCTGACGCAGCTGCACCAGGAAACGCAAAACGCAGAGGTATGCATGCGCACTGCAATATATACTGCAGCATACACACTCCAATACATAGTACAGCATAAACACTGCAATACACACTACCTGTATATGTGATGGTGGTATACCGGTACCTGTATATGTGATGGTATATACCGGTACCTGTATATGTGATGATGGTATATACCGGTGCCTGTATATGTGATGGTGGTATACACCGGTACCTGTATATGTGATGGTGGTATACACCGGTGCCTGTATATGTGATGGTGGTATATACCGGTGCCTGTATATGTGATGATGGTATACACCAGTGCCTGTATATGTGATGGTGGTATACACCGGTGCCTGTATATGTGATGGTGGTATACACCGGTGCCTGTATATGTGATGGTGGTATACCGGTACCTGTATATGTGATGGTATATACCGGTACCTGTATATGTGATGGTGGTATGTACCGGTGCCTGTATATGTGATGGTGGTATGTACCGGTGCCTGTATATGTGATGGTGGTATGTACCGGTGCCTGTATATGTGATGGTGGTATATACCGGTGCCTGTATATGTGATGGTGGTATACACCGGTGCCTGTATATGTGATGGTGGTATACACCGGTGCCTGTATATGTGATGGTGGTATACACCGGTGCCTGTATATGTGATGGTGGTATACACCGGTGCCTGTATAAGTAGACTGGAATATAGACTGGAATATGCTGTAGACTAAAATAAAGACTGGAATATGCTGTAGACTAGAATAAAGACTGGAATATGCTGTAGACTAGAATAAAGACTGGAATATGCTGTAGACTAGAATAAAGACTGGAATATCCTGTAGACTAGAATAAAGACTGGAATATGCTGTAGACTAGAATAAAGACTGGAATATGCTGTAGACTAGAATAAAGACTGGAATATGCTGTAGACTAGAGTATTGCCATCAACTGAAATATACTGTAGACTGGAATATTCTGGTGTGTTCTTTTTCTGTCTCTCTTTGTATCTCTTTCTGTTTCTCTGGATTTTCTTCTCTCTCTTTCTCTCGGTGTCTCCAGAGTAATGACTTGGAAAAGGGTACTCAGTTCCGTGGGAAAATCCCTTTTTTGTGTTCTGCTCGATTCTCCTCATGGCTCTGAATGACTGGAAGTAGGTGCGTGTGCGTGCGTGCGTGTGCGTGCGTGTGTGCGTGCGTGCGTTTGTTTGATCCAGGTCTGTGTGTACATGTACCTGATGTCTCCACAAAGATAGTAAAACGTAAAAAGTAGTGTTTTTGGCAAGTCCCCACTCTGAAAAATTTGATTTCTTAGTGGTTAGGTTTCGGGAAAAACATACATTTGGGCATTAGTATTACTTCATGGTTTAGGAATAAACGGTACTGAGGTTATGGTTGGTTTAGGGAATTGGGAACATGATGGACAAGATGGACGTGTGCGGCTGGGATCATGGTTTCACTCCTGTATACACTTAAGTGTTCCTTCTCTTCTAAATCATTAGCTCTTAAAGAGACAGAGAATATTATTCAAACAGGGAGAGACAAAGCAAACGGACACAGAGCATGTGTTCAGGGCCCTGGTGGAGGTTTTATTCAATAAAATAAGTGTGAGGAAGTAATCTGTGACGATAAACAAACCGCCGTGACGGGGAGGCAGCAGCCCGTGTTTCTGGCGTTGGTGCTAACCCTGTTCCAGAGCAGGACCAGCTAGCCCCAGGCTGAGGGTGGTGCTAACCCTGTTCCAGAGCAGGACCAGCTAGCCCCAGGCTGAGGGTGGTGCTAACCCTGTTCCAGAGCAGGACCAGCTAGCCCCAGGCTGAGGGTGGTGCTAGCCCACTTAAAAATGTGCAAAATATGTGAACACTTGCTTAGCCCAGGGTTTAGGAGGCTTTTAGCCCAGGGTTTAGGGTACCCTTAGCCCAGGGCTAAGGTGCAGTGTGAACATGCCTTTTGACGGTTTTGGTGCGACACTGATAAAGCAGGCAGAGGCACGCTCACACCACAAAATTTTCAGATTTCTTAAACGTATAGCCCTCCCAGTCGATGGAGGATGCGTTTCTGAATTCACAATTGATTTAAAAAAAAACTATTTATTTTATGTCAATGTCCAAAAGAATTGAGAAAAGATTAATCTTTCAGCACAACAATAAACCAAAGTACACAGTAATCCAGGTGTGCAAAGCTGGTTGGAGGCATACCATGAAGACTCAAAGCTGTTATTGCTGCCAAAAGTGCTTCTACGAAGTACTGAATAAAGGCTCTGAGTGAATGCTTTTTTACATTTGTTTTGTGTGCAACTTGATGGCAAATTATTAAAGCCTTACATTACTTATAAGTTCAGTCTATAACACAACGAACTGTGGAGAAGGGGAAAGGGTCTGAATACTTTCCGAAGCCACTTTGTGTTCAGACTAGACAGCGTCGGCATAGACAGCAGCTAATGTGAAATAAGGCAACAGAATACATGCTACTGTACAGGAGTCTGGAAACTCGAAGCAGACATTACGTTCAGGGTGGTGTGCCGTTTATACTCTGACCTCATAGGGACCTTTACTTAATCAGCCTCAAGTGGCGCCCTTTTCCCTTTGTAGGGCACTTCTACCACAGGTTTTGGTAAAAAAGTAGTGCGCTACAAATGCGTTAGGGTGGCCGTGTTTTTGGCGTTTTAACCGTGTTTTCCCTCGTCTCTGTGATTAACCAGGCAGAAGTATAATCAGCATCCTTGGAGGTTGCCCTAATGTTTGTTTAGGATTATTTTAGGTTTGTTGGTGACTTGATAGCTAACCGTCAGTGTTGGCCTGTAGGTTTTGGGGTGGCAGGATGTCACGTGGGCGTGGTTCCACAGTTGCAGCCATGCTAATCTATGTGGAACTAAGTGTAATCATTCTTTGCGAGGTCAGTACAGTAAGGCTGGCAGGCACTTGGATGGGGGGGTGTGAGAGACTGAGAGAGAATGTGTCAAGCAAGCAGAATGAGGGGAGGGACAACCCATGACCCTTGACCTGTAGTGTTTGTAGTGATCACGTTTCATTATACAGCTCTGGAAAACATTAAGAGACCACTGCAAAATGATTATGGTTTTATTATTCATAGGTATGTGTTTGAGTAAAATGAACAGTTTTGTTTTGTTGTATAAAATACATCACTCCCAAATCCCCCCCCCCCCCCCAAAATACTGTCATTTATTTGTAGAAAATAACAACTGGTCAAAATAACCAAAACAAGATGCATTGTTTTCAGACCTCAAATAATGCAAAGAACACAATTTAATATTCATTTTTCAACAACAAAACACTAATGTTTTAACTTAGGAAGAGTTCAGAAATCAATATTTGGTGGAATAACCCAGATTTCTTTATCACAGCTTTCATCTGTCTTGGCATGCTCTCCACCAGTCTGTCACATTGCTGTTAGGTGACTTTATGGCACTCCTGGCATAAAAATGTATCTGGCAGAGGGTGAAAATGTCCACTGACCAAGTCTGTAGCTTTGTTGTCCCCAATGTCTGTTGCTTGACCTTGTTCTTATGAACCGCCGTCTTTGAAATGTTCAGGATGGAAGCATACTGACAGTAAAGCCAGAATTGAACTCTTCTTTTCCTCACTCAAAGCTTTTCTTTTCAACTATTTTGTCATGCTGAATATTATTATTTTTTTAATTCAAATTACCTTTGAGGTACTACTTGCACTGTTTTTGCCATCCAGCTGGTCCTATTGCAAGAGGATAGTGATTAAACTTTTCCTCGTTAAATTAGATTTGGTTCAGGTAATCACCTAATCAGTTCTTCATTAAGTAAAATGAGGTGTGCCTGTGTTGGAATTTAACAGACACTGGAATGGAATGGCTGCCATACATGTAGAGATGATGATTTAAGAAAAATTAGGAGAGGTCTCTTAATTTTTTCCAGAGCTGTATTTGTAATGTACTTGTGTTAACTAATGAACAGGAGAATTGAAAATGGTCTTGTGTTGGATGGTCATGTATGGGCTAGGCTAGTGATGGGTGTTTGAGAAGTATTTGAACAGTGATGTGTTTTGGCTCCAGGATTCTCCAGTAGTTTGGACTTAACTACGATTGTCAGTTTAAAATGTCGTTGTTTCTTCCATTTCATCCAGTCTTTTGATTGATTAGACAAATTAATGTCATCTAAAATAAGGTTGTGATATTTATTACTTGGTTTCATATCCTTTTCATTTCATGACTGCCTGAAATCTGTTGCTTGTACTGGGTATATTACCTGGTGATGCTCTGCCAGGTCTGTACTGGGTATATTACCTGGTGATGCTCTGCCAGGCCTGTACTGGGTATATTCCCTGGTGATGCTCTGCCAGGTCTGTACTGGGTATATTACCTGGTGATGCTCTGCCAGGCCTGTACTGGGTATATTCCCTGGTGATGCTCTGCCAGGCCTGTTCTGGGTATATTCCCTGGTGATGCTCTGCCAGGCCTGTACTGGGTATATTACCTGGTGATGCTCTGCCAGGTCTGTACTGGGTATATTACCTGGTGATGCTCTGCCAGGCCTGTACTGGGTATATTCCCTGGTGATGCTCTGCCAGGCCTGTACTGGGTATATTCCCTGGTGATGCTCTGCCAGGCCTGTACTGGGTATATTACCTGGTGATGCTCTGCCAGGTCTGTACTGGGTATATTACCTGGTGATGCTCTGCCAGGTCTGTACTGGGTATATTACCTGGTGATGCTCTGCCAGGTCTGTACTGGGTATCATCTGTTCCTGTTTTATTTTTGGGTCATTTTTGCTTTTAGTATTCAGCAAATGAAACGCATGGACTGGACTCAAGTTGGGTGATTAAGTTGGCAAGTCAAGAAGATCCCACTTTTCGATGTCCTGCTGTAAGGTCAAGTGACATCCATTGAGTGTTGAGGCATTTGGTTGGGTCTGAGCAGACAAGATGTTTCTCTACACGTCAGAACACATCCTACTACTCCTTTTTCCTTGGTGTACCAAGTCATTTTCCATTGGATAACTGACCAGCGCTTTTGTTCCTCTTAATTTGCCAAACTGTTGATTTTGACGTGCCAAATGTCTTGGATGTGTCCCTGGTTGATTTATCTGCATCATGATGGCCGGCTTCACTTGTTTTGACACTTTTTGTTCCTCGTGTTCTCAGACACCCGCAACTGATTCCAAATGCAAAACCTACATTGACAGCTCTATCACAGATGTATTAATGATGCAGACAAACATACCTGCCTAACACAAGGCAGCTGAGATGCCCTCTGGTAACCTCTAGCTCGGCTTGGCAGCCTCTGTCCTCTGTGCGTTTCAGACTTCCAGCCATTGTCACATTGTGTGACACACACACACACACACACACACACAAAAAGGCAGGAAATGAATGTCTGAGCAGGAAGCTTCGTTTACCCCCCAGGCCTGTTACTCTGAATGAACAACCCCTTCTCCCAACTCTACTCAGAATATGACGGCCACGATGCCAACAAGGTAAGGAAATACCTGGCCGCGTCTCGGCAGCCCCGGGAAGCAGTGCAGGTGACCCATACAGCTGAGTGTATGTGGCCTTCAGATTGCAGGCCGACGTGAGGTAGAATGAGAGTCCTGCCGGGTTTTGTTCCTTGTCGTTATTAATGAGCAGCCTTGTGGAGCAGGGAGTCTTATGTTTTGGAGCACATAACAACCATTACAACAGTCAATTTGATCTGTAGATTAAAATGGGGGCTATTTTGTGTATGCGCGCGCAGCTTCTCTGTCTGGCTGCCGTTGTAGTGTTTAAGGCTTGTCTCCAGTTAGCGTGGGCAGGAGAGATCGGCTGACAGACTTTAACTTCCAGGACAAAGAGCTCTCTGTCAGTCTGTCCTGTGGGGAGAATAGTCCGCTTGTTGCTGCTGACCGTCTGTTGTCAGTTGGTCAAGGGGGTCTCCACTGGGAGAAATGCATATGACACACAGTGCCTTAGTCACAGTAAAACATGACTACCGAAGAACCGGATGTAGCTGAAACAGGATTTTGCCTTTACTCAGTATACCTTGATAAATGATCTCCGCAGGGACATGGGGATTGGCTGTAGATGTGAAAGGCCCAATCCCCGGGCGGAGGGCATCAGAAGGCCGGTGACCCGTTGATACGGCTGAACCAGAGACACTCAGACCAGGGCTGTCAGTGTTTTCCACCTGGGCGCCTGATTTTACACTCAAGGAATATTGTGCCCCCCTGCAAAAAAAAATTCTGTGGGACAGTTAAAGAGCCTGAGTGAGTTTACATTAAAGGGGAATATTTGAATTGTGATATCAGAAAAAGTCTGTAGTAAGTCAAAAGTTGCTTTGCGAACTGTGATTCAGCTAACGTCCACAAGGTGGGAGCAGATTAAGGAAATCTTGAGGTTTGCATTGTGAATGAGTTTTTTATAACAGGGTCTACTATAGTAGTACGATTAAAATAATGAATGTAATTACCCAAGACACCCCCTTTGAGCCCTTTGAATCATGTAAAGCCCTGGGCCCCGCAGGGGTGCGTCCCCTAGGTTGGGAACCCCTGTAAAAAGACTACATAGTCACTGCATCTAGGAAAGTGTGTGTGTGTGTCTAAAGAACATCACATCGTCAACATAAATGTTCCCTGGTGGCCTTTGGTTGCTTTCTACAAACACATCTCGATTGCTTCACGGTTTCTACAAGCACAGATTATTTCCAGATGTAAGCTGTGCGTGTGTATGAGCCTGTGCGAGCATTGTCCTCTCTTGTTGAGGATTCTGTCACGTCCTGGACACCTATGACTCTACTTCCTGATGAAGTCCAGTACTGTAGTAACAGTAAGGTACTCTATCATAGGGCTGTAGTAACAGTAAGGTACTCTATCATAGGGCTGTAGTAACAGTAAGGTACTCTATCATAGGGCTGTACTGTAGTAACAGTAAGGTACTCTATCATAGGGCTGTACTGTAGTAACAGTAAGGTACTCTATCATAGGGCTGTACTGTAGTAACAGTAAGGTACTCTATCATAGGGCTGTAGTAACAGTAAGGTACTCTATCATAGGGCTGTAGTAACAGTAAGGTACTCTATCATAGGACTGTACTGTAGTAACAGTAAGGTACTCTATCATAGGGCTGTAGTAACAGTAAGGTACTCTATCATAGGGCTGTACTGTAGTAACAGTAAGGTACTCTATCATAGGGCTGTACTGTAGTAACAGTAAGGTACTCTATCATAGGGCTGTAGTAACAGTAAGGTACTCTATCATAGGGCTGTACTGTAGTAACAGTAAGGTACTCTATCATAGGGCTGTAGTAACAGTAAGGTACTCTATCATAGGGCTGTAGTAACAGTAAGGTACTCTATCATAGGGCTGTACTGTAGTAACAGTAAGGTACTCTATCATAGGGCTGTACTGTAGTAACAGTAAGGTACTCTATCATAGGGCTGTACTGTAGTAACAGTAAGGTACTCTATCATAGGGCTGTACTGTAGTAACAGTAAGGTACTCTATCATAGGGCTATACTGTAGTAACAGTAGGGTACTCTATCATAGGGCTGTACTGTAGTAACAGGAAGGTACTCTATCATAGGGTTGTAGTAACAGGAAGGTACTCTATCATAGGGCTGTAGTAACAGTAAGGTACTCTATCATAGGGCTGTACTGTGCCATTTGGAAAACACACCAGTATGTTGCTGTGAAAATGGTGTTGCTCTCCATCCAAAGACCCAATCTCATTATAGAAAGGATAAGTGTACATGTTACATGCTTGTCACTAAGCAGACATGTATCCAGAGCTGCTGAAGTATAGAACTTTTGTCTAAAGATAGAACATTCCTCCAGTCCACATGTCTCATGCTATATAGAGGGCTGTCCTCAATGCAGAGATCCATGTCAGCTATATGGAGAGGGTAGATGTCCCTGCTAAACATAGTTGGTTTAATTCCAAAACCATCACAACCCTTATGTGAGTGGTCCTTTTGTCGTCGGCCCGGTGTGAATGTGTGGACTGTGTACTGAATAACACCCTGCTACCTTCATAACGCATCACTGCTGACCAAGACCATGTGTGGGTCAGGGTTCCCCTGAACACCTTCTGACCTGGGGGGGGGGCAGAATGCCTTCTGAATGTGTTTTTCACAACAGCACTAGAACAATCTTGTGCACGTCTCAGAAAGGCTGTAGCAGGTTGTGTGTTTGTGTGTGTGTCAAATGGCAGTAGCAGGTTGTGTGTGTATGTGTGTATGTGTATGTATGTGTGTGTGTGTGTGTGTGTGTGCGTGTGTGCGTGCGCGTCAGAATGACAGTAGCAGGTTGTGTGTTTGTGTGTGTCAAATGGCAGTAGCAGGTTGTGCATGTGCGTGCGTCTCAGGAAGGTAGTAGCAGGTTGTGTGTGTGTGTGTGTGTGTGTGTGCTTGCATCTCAGAATGGTCAGAATGGAAGTAGCAGGGTGTGTGTGGGCGTCTCAGAAAGGCAGTAGCAGGGTGTGTGTGTGTGTGCGCGTGTGTGTGTGCGCGTGTGTGTGTGCGTGTGTGTGTGTGTGCGCATGTGTGTGTCTCAGAATGGCAGTAGCTGGTTGTGTGTGTGTGTGTGTGTGTGTGTCTACAGTCCTCCCAGCTGAATGGGATCAACCTACTGTAGTGGGTCAGAACAGCTTCTAATTCTGAAGCCACGTGTTGTAGTGTCTTCTAACATAACGTGGATCCTTCATGCAGCCACAGGCATGTTTAGTAGTTCCATGCGGCTCATCTCTCCCACAGAGCCCTGGTGTCTATTCACGTGTGTGTGTGTGTGTATTACTTTGAGAATTTCCTGAAAATAGAATTTTCCCTAACGCTACTTTTCTATTCTATACATAGAAGCCCAGTCCCTACCAACCAACCAACCCCTAGCCCCAAACCCAGGCCTAGTCCCTATCAACCAACCAACCCCTAGCCCCAAACCCAGGCCTAGTCCCTATCAACCAACCAACCCCTAGCCCCAAACCCAGGCCTAGTCCCTATCAACCAACCAACCCCTAGCCCCAAACCCAGGCCTAGTCCCTATCAACCAACCAACCCCTAGCCCCAAACCCAGGCCTAGTCCCTATCAACCAACCAACCCCTAGCCCCAAACCCAGGCCTAGTCCCTATCTACCAACCAACCCCTAGCCCCTAGAAAAGCAGAGGTAGAGATCTAACAGGCAAGAGTATTTTGGCATCTACTCTAGTCTTCCCAACTGGGTTCAGTATTCCTGTATCTATCCTCAAGGAGGTGACATTCCTCTCTCACTATTCCCATTTGTCTGGGGTTGTCGCTCACTCCGTTCCTCATCCCAGGAATGCTGAGTTCAGCTGGGCTTGTTAATTAAATCGGTTCTTGTGTTTTAGGTTGCGGCGTATAGGTTCCTGTGTGTGAACAGTAGTGAATTGGTCCCCACAGGGAAACCCATAACTCTGGATTCCCACTGCGGTGTGCAGGATGTTCTGTGTGTGTGTGTGTGTGTGTGTGTGTGTGTGTGTGTGTGTGTGTGTGTGTGTGTGTGTGTGTGTGTGTGTGTGTGCCGCGTGTGTGTTATCAGTGTTTGTAATTGGTGCTGGGCTGGAGCTGATCAGGTTGAGGTGATCCGGCTGTGATAGATAATACAGTATCTCACAAAAGTGAGTACACCAGTCACATTTTTGCAAATATTTGATTGTCTTTTCATGTGACAACACTGAAGAAATGATACTTTGCTAAAATGTAAACTAGTGAGTGTACAACTTGTATAACTGTTGCTGTCCCCTCAAAATAACTCAACACAATGGCTGTATGTTGAGTTATTTTGAGGGGGCAGCAAATTTACACTGTTATACAAGCTGTACACTCACTACTTTACATTGTAGCAAAGTGTAATTTCTTCAGTGTTGTCACATGAAAAGATATACTCAATTATTTGCAAAAATGTGATGGGTGTACTCACTTTTGTGAGATATATAAAGTTGTGGTGATCCTGATACAATAGGTAGTATATATAGTTGAGGTGATCCTGTTGTGATAGTATATATAGTTGAGGTGATCCTGTTGTGATAGTATATATAGTTGAGGTGATCCTGATATGATGGTATATATAGTTGAGGTGATCCTGTTGTGATAGATGGTATATATAGTTGAGGTGATCCTGTTGTGATAGATGGTATATATAGTTGAGGTGATCCTGTTGTGATAGATGGTATATATAGTTGAGGTGATCCTGTTGTGATAGATGGTATATATAGTTGGGTATAATCTCCCCTAGAGCTGTGAGAGCCTGCAGACTTGGAGCCCCTCAGGCCAGGGCATCTCTGGTCATCCTCCCTATCTCCTGGTGCGACATCATACTGCAGCCCAGAGATAGGATCCATCCTGGGCCCTGCTCTGTTACGCCAACTCAGGGAGGCACCCACACAAACACACACACCTCTGCTAGGAAGCCCCCATATTACCCTCTGTCCCAATAATATCCCCCAAATAGTGTTCTACCCTCTGTCCCAATAATATCCCCCAAATAGTGTTCTACCCTCTGTCTCAATAATATCCCTCAAATAGTGTTCTACCCTCTGTCCCAATAATATCCCCCAAATAGTGTTCTACCCTCTGTCTCAATAATATCCCCCAAATAGTGTTCTACCCTCTGTCTCAATAATATCCCTCAAATAGTGTTCTACCCTCTGTCTCAATAATATCCCTCAAATAATGTTCTACCCTCTGTCCCAATAATATCCCCCAAATAGTGTTCTACCCTCTGTCTCAATAATATCCCTCAAATAGTGTTCTACCCTCTGTCCCAATAATATCCCCCAAATAGTGTTCTACCCTCTGTCTCAATTATATCCCCCAAATAGTGTTCTACCCTCTGTCTCAATAATATCCCTCAAATAGTGTTCTACCCTCTGTCTCAATAATATCCCTCAAATAGTGTTCTACCCTCTGTCCCAATAATATCCCCCAAATAGTGTTCTACCCTCTGTCCCAATAATATCCCCCAAATAGTGTTCTACCCTCTGTCCCAATAATATCCCCCAAATAGTGTTCTACCCTCTGTCCCAATAATATCCCCCAAATAGTGTTCTACCCTCTGTCCCAATAATATCCCTCAAATAGTGTTCTACCCTCTGTCTCAATAATATCCCTCAAACAGTGTTCTACCCTCTGTCCCAATAATATCCCTCAAATAGTGTTCTACCCTCTGTCCCAATAATATCCCCCAAATAGTGTTCTACCCTCTGTCTCAATAATATCCCTCAAACAGTGTTCTACCCTCTGTCCAAATAATATCCCTCAAATAGTGTTCTACCCTCTGTCTCAATAATATCCCTCAAACAGTGTTCTACCCTCTGTCTCAATAATATCCCTCAAACAGTGTTCTACCCTCTGTCTCAATAATATCCCTCAAACAGTGTTCTACCCTCTGTCCCAATAATATCCCTCAAACAGTGTTCTACCCTCTGTCCCAATAATATCCCTCAAACAGTGTTCTACCCTCTGTCTCAATAATATCCCTCAAATAGTGTTCTACCCTCTGTCTCAATAATATCCCTCAAACAGTGTTCTACCCTCTGTCCCAATAATATCCCTCAAATAGTGTTCTACCCTCTGTCCCAATAATATCCCTCAAACAGTGTTCTACCCTCTGTCCCAATAATATCCCTCAAACAGTGTTCTACCCTCTGTCTCAATAATATCCCTCAAACAGTGTTCTACCCTCTGTCCCAATAATATCCCTCAAACAGTGTTCTACCCTCTGTCTCAATAATATCCCTCAAACAGTGTTCTACCCTCTGTCTCAATAATATCCCTCAAACAGTGTTCTACCCTCTGTCTCAATAATATCCCTCAAACAGTGTTCTACCCTCTGTCTCAATAATATCCCTCAAACAGTGTTCTACCCTCTGTCTCAATAATATCCCTCAAACAGTGTTCTACCCTCTGTCTCAATAATATCCCTCAAACAGTGTTCTACCCTCTGTCTCAATAATATCCCTCAAACAGTGTTCTACCCTCTGTCTCAATAATATCCCTCAAACAGTGTTCTACCCTCTGTCTCAATAATATCCCTCAAACAGTGTTCTACCCTCTGTCTCAATAATATCCCTCAAACAGTGTTCTACCCTCTGTCTCAATAATATCCCTCAAACAGTGTTCTACCCTCTGTCTCAATAATATCCCTCAAACAGTGTTCTACCCTCTGTCTCAATAATATCCCTCAAACAGTGTTCTACCCTCTGTCTCAATAATATCCCTCAAACAGTGTTCTACCCTCTGTCTCAATAATATCCCTCAAACAGTGTTCTACCCTCTGTCTCAATAATATCCCTCAAACAGTGTTCTACCCTCTGTCTCAATAATATCCCTCAAACAGTGTTCTACCCTCTGTCTCAATAATATCCCTCAAACAGTGTTCTACCCTCTGTCTCAATAATATCCCTCAAACAGTGTTCTACCCTCTGTCTCAATAATATCCCTCAAACAGTGTTCTACCCTCTGTCTCAATAATATCCCTCAAATAGTGTTCTACCCTCTGTCTCAATAATATCCCTCAAACAGTGTTCTACCCTCTTATCGTCTGCTGGCTCCTATCGTAATTGTCTTTGCTGCACTAGATGCTGAAAATCATGCCATGTCCCCACTAGACCACAGAAGGAATTACTGCTGCTTCAGAAAACTATTAATATTATAATAATAGAATATACACATAACTGTTGATAAGAGTTAGCCAAATGTGCGTTGCAGCTGAAGTCCAAACTCCAGATACAGGACCGAGGACGTCCCTGAGTACTCCGGGAGCAGCAGGTTTTATGATGTGTTGTAGCCCTTAACAGGCATCCCTTTTTTATTCATCAACAGCTTAGTTGTAGGGATGCACAACGATAACAACATTATTGGCCATTATGCCACAATTGGCTGATCCAGATGTTTTGTTGTTTCTGTACCTGTGTTCCCTGATGTAAATTCAATACTGGTGCTTTCTAACGATGCTTATAATTTCAACAAATGCAAATTCAATCAGACAACAGTTATTATATCTACATGAAATGAGAAACTACTAATAAGAAAACACACCTTCCCTTTCTGTAACTGTACACCATGGCAGGGTTTGCATGGAGTAAATAGTGTGGGTAAAACGTATTTAACTTGCAAAACGGCTTTTACAAATGTCGTTGTTTGTCTTTGGATAAGTGGTACTGTGCCCAGGGATAATTTTGTTTAAATTCGCTGTGTTTTGGAAGACCGTGAAGACTCTGACATGGTTAGCAGCATTAAAATCACTTCATTGTTCTAGGAACTTTTAGGTTCTCCAGCCAATGTGCCATTTTGATTCAAAATCTTCCAGCCACTCTGCAAACATCTATTATCAGAAATGATCAAATCTTGTGTATGTACAATACACAAAGCATTTGTTGACCATGATTAAAATCTGCTTTTCAGTTTCCTCTTATTTGAACTTTAGCTATTTAAACCCAAAATTGCTGTTAGGGTGTTATTCTGACGTTAGACCACCAGGTGGCGTGGGCTCATGTTAACGCTGCCCTTGAATGTGCGTGGTGCTCTGTGTGCTTGCACAGAAAAACATTTTGGTAATAAATGTTTGCTTAGTCAACCGTTGCTACTAACATAATATGGATTTCGCGTGCGTGCAAGAATAAGACACAACAAGTTACATATTTTATCAAAATACATGAAAATACATTATGGCTATTTTCTTTATTCCCCTCGGTCAGAAAATAACAGCTCAAAGAAGTGCAGTGTACATCATTACATTTTCCCCAGTTGCAGAGAACTACTCGTCTTCCAGCAACAGGGTATTTCTATTAGATTGATGGACTTGTCTGACAAATGGAATTGGATGTAGAAATGCAAAAGTAACTGATTGGTTAAGAGTAGAAGACCCACCCCGAACCTTGAAATACAGAACTTCTCCATGTTGTTGACGTCAAAGGTCAGAGAGCACGCAAAAAATTATCCGTGTGTGCATTTAGCCTCTCAGCAAAAAAAATCTGGCGCGGGAAATGCTCTTATTTTGAATCTGAAAATTAAATATGCTAGCGGTTCGAGCTGAATTTATATAAATGGTTTGATTACAGAATTGCGAGTTTGTAAAATGTGTTCAGACATTGTACAAGCTTGTCAAATATTGCTTCCAAGCACAAACTAAATGTACAAACTTGCGAAGAAAAGCTTGCTAGCATGGACCTACAGTATATGTACAGTATACACTCACCTAAAGGATTATTAGGAACACCATACTAATACTGTGTTTGACCCCCTTTCGCCTTCAGAACTGCCTTAATTCTACGTGGCACTGATTCAACAAGGTGCTGAAAGCATTCTTTAGAAATGTTGGCCCATATTGATAGGATAGCATCTTGCAGTTGATGGAGATTTGTGGGATGCACATCCAGTGCACGAAGCTCCCGTTCCACCACATCCCAAAGATGCTCTATTGGGTTGAGATCTGGTGACTGTTGGGGCCATTTCAGTACAGTGAACTCATTGTCATGTTCAAGAAACCAATTTGAAATGATTCGAGCTTTGTGACATGGTGCATTATCCTGCTGGAAGTAGCCATCAGAGGATGGGTACATGGTGGTCATAAAGGGATGGACATAGTCAGAAACAATGCTCAGGTAGGCTGTGGCATTTAAACAATGCCCAATTGGTACTAAGGGGCCTAAAGTGTGCCAAGAAAACATCCCCCACACCATTACACCACCACTACCAGCCTGCACAGTGGTAACAAGGCATGATGGATCCATGTTCTCATTCTGTTTACGCCAAATTCAGACTCTACCATCTGAACCATCTCAACAGAAATCGAGACTCATCAAACCAGGCAACATTCTTCCAGTCTTCAACTGTCCAATTTTGGTGAGCTTGTGCAAATTGTAGCCTCTTTTCCTATTTGTAGTGGAGATGAGTGGAACCTGGTGGGGTCTTCTGCTGTTGTAGCCCATCCGCCTCAAGGTTGTGCGTGTTGTGGTTATTTCAGTCAAAGTTGCTCTTCTATCAGCTTGAATCAGTCGGGCCATTCTCCCCTGACCTCTAGCATCAACAAGGCATTTTCGCCCACAGGAACCCTAGAAATGGTTGAGCAGATTGTGAAATACTCAGACCAGCCCGTCTAGCACCAACAACCATGCCACGCTCAAAATTGCTTAAATCACCTTTCTTTCCCATTCTGACATTCAGTTTGGAGTTCAGGAGATTGTCTTGACCAGGACCACACACCTAAATGCATTGAAGCAACTGCCATGTGATTGGTTGATTAGATAATTGCATTAATGAGAAATTAAACAGGTGTTCCTAATAATCCTTTAGGTGAGTGTATGTACAGGCTTGCAAAATGTGATTACAGATTTGAGCATGAGACTTGTGAGCATGGCCCTCAATATACGACCACACATTTTGTGACACGTGCACAGAGATTTGACATTTTTAATATTCCATACAGTGACATCATCACGTGGGGGCGCCTGTCCGCCACCACTCGCTAGCTGGCTAGAATGGGACAGAATGGGACTGTCCTGAGGTAATTTAACGTCATTCATAGCATTGGCAGTTTAAACTCAAACTAACAGATGGATTGGTGGCTGATTTATCAACACATCCCTGTTTATTTGTTGTGTCTCTGGAATAGTTCACGTGCCTGGAGGGGTGGAGGTTTTAGGTGTGAGGTGGGGAACTCCTCCCCTTGCTGAGAGCTCTCTTCTCATGACTGGAGGGGTGGAGGTCTTAGTGAGGGCAGGTGTTCTCCACCCTTATCACTGAGCTCTCATGACTGGAGGGGTGGATGCACTCGAGATTACCTTTAAACTTGGATCAAGTTTCCTGTAGAGTTTTAGTGCATTTTACACAAATGTCATTGCATACTTCAAACAAAGCCCTGAAGGGCCTAGTCCAGAGCTGTGGAGGAATGTAACTGGATGGATTCAGTCTTCAGATGTTGTAGTGAGGCTGGGCAGGTGTAAATGACAGTTTTCCTTTAGTGTGTCTTGTGGTACAAAAGCCCAAACATGATTTGTATTTTGCATCAAAATAATTCAATAGTTGAAGTCTTTGATGTGATCGTTGTGCACCAAGCTGTATGTGGTCGGAGATCCTGTGAAACATCGAAGACACCCATCAGACCTGCCTTTGAAGAGGGGAGCGCTTTGTGTAGGCCTTAACAGCGGATCAGTTTACTGTGTAGTTAGAAGAGACTCACTGCTCATTGATCCAAAACAAAGACGCTCAAACTTCTCCAAAGTGTGTCTCTTTCACTTTGAAGGGATTTGCCTCAGGTCTTTGGAGCACTCCCAGTTATCTCCAAAGTGTTTTTCCCAACATGACCTCTCACTCCCTCCCTCCCTCCCTCCTCATGATCCCATTGGGACGCATTCAAAACTAGTCCACTACATAGTTGTCAGGGGAGCATTTGGAACACAGACAATCTCTTTGATTTGATAATAAGTGTTTTTCCCCCAGGGAGCCACAACCCAGCC
Organism: Esox lucius; assembly: GCF_011004845.1. Lineage (NCBI taxonomy): Eukaryota > Metazoa > Chordata > Actinopteri > Esociformes > Esocidae > Esox > Esox lucius. Next base: position 37,198,852 of record NC_047570.1, on the reverse strand, counting down.
GTGTGTGTGTGTGTGTGTGTGTGTGTGTGTGTGTGTGTGTGTGTGTGTGTGTGTGTGTGTGTGTGTGTGTGTGTGTGTGTGTGTGTGTGTGTGCGTGTGTGCGTGTGTGCGTGTGTGCGTGTGCGTGTGCGTGCGTGTGCGTGCGTGCGTGTGTCAGCTGGGGCTTGATTGCAACTCAGACCACATGTTTGTTTGATTGAAGTCACACTGTAATTAAAAATAGGGCAGGTCTGTACTGGCACACATACGCACATCCTTTGAAGCTGAGAGCATATTTTTTTTACAGTTGGTTTGCACCCAGAGTATAGGAGTAGATAAACACACACACACACACACACACACACACACAGCCCCTAGCGATGTCTCACAACAGCATCAGTCAAGGCCAGGCTAGTTGGAACAGGAAGCTGTTATCTCTCCAGTGCTTCATGCTGGAAGTGTTTCACAACACAACCTGCATTACAAAGAGTCCCCTGGCTCTGATTTAGGACTCCATCAATTGCTTTGTTGGGTGGTAGTGAACTCGTGGATTAAGACAGTTTGGCCAGGTTTGGGAATGGTCGTCATCTTAGACTCTTCTAGAATCTTCTGTTCTCCGAGTCTTTCTTATAAGACAGTGCTGGAGTGCCTCTGACAACTCCCTAGGAAATGATGCGCGGTAAAAATGCATAACTTTAGACTTTTTAACTGTGGAATAGTATCCAGAACCTTGCTGATCCGTTGGATCTGTTGGCTCGGTAGCAGATACTGGACAAAATGTTGAACTTGCAACACCGCATCGGCTCGGAGGAGAAAGTGTCTCTCTCATAACTTTGAGACAGAAACTTCATTGTCCAACCTCGATAAATATATGCTGATTAGTGATACTAGTCTGGGTAATGCTAATGCTAGTTGATCGGGCATGAAGCTTGCAAACCCTGGCATGCCGGTTTCATTCCCGCCAGGGCCAGTTTGACTGTTTGCAGCATGTACACTAAGACTGCATGAGATTGTCTGCTGAATTATTTGGTCATGCTGGAGTGTTCCTCTGGAAGCCAGGTCGTCTGAGGTCAGTTGAATATTGTTTTGCGTGGGTGGGGGGGTGGGGGGGGTCCTGCTAGGCTTTCTTCTCTGGATCACCTTGCACTGCTAGGGCTTGTGGATTCAGCTCCCTGTTGAGGCTTCCCAGACAAAACAAACAGTTACGCATGTGTGACTAAGTCCTATTGGTTGTTGGTCTGTTCAAAGTGTGCTTTTGTTTTAAAAAATATAGTTAGTGGGGGGAAAAAAACAGTTTGAAATATATGTGGCTAGTGATTGGGTGGATGTGAGTACGTTAGATTTACAGGAACCATGTAATATGGCTTGAATTAGAAGTACTTGCTAACCGGCTCAGCAGAGAACACTGGGTCAGAACCAAAATCACTGGGAAGTGCTTTCCTGAGCACTCTTATGTAGTCCAGGAAATGTCTCTCTCACACCCCCACACACACACACACCGAGAGAGGGGGAGGAGATAAGGGGGAGAAGGAAAGAGAAAAATAGAAAAGAATCATGTGGCCTCTATCCTGAGGAACAACACAGCTGTAGATATATCTCTCCCTTTCTGCCTCACTCTCTCTCTCTCCCTCTTTGTTTTTCCTCTCCTTTCCTTCACTCTCCCCCTTAGAATTCTCCCAACTCCCCCTTCCTGTCACTTTTTCTCTCTCTCTCTTTTTCCCTGATGCTCAATTCCATTCAAAGGGGTTTTATTGGCATGGGATTCTATTTTTTCATTGCCAAAGCAAGTGGAAACTAACAAAAGTAAACACAAATATAACTAACCAAAGTCAAATAAACAGAAATTCCGAAATTCTAAGAGTTAAACATACACAGTTTCAAAAGGATGGAGGCGTTTCGACTGTTGTAGTATTAACTGTGTACAGTATTGTCTCTGCCTGTTTAGCTCCGGGCTCCATTTTAAGGACCTTTACATGAATACAAACTGGACAAACACAGCGAGTTCACATTGTGGGAGGGATGGAGAGGAGAGTGAGATGTTATCTTGGTGGAATAGTTTTGGTTTGATTGGTGTAGTTTGCAGATTATAGTATGTAATTAGTTGGAGACAGGGACATCAGCTACACCATAGATTGTCAGTCCGTCTCGGCTGTTGGTCTTAGGGTTGTTTAGTACAGAACAGGAACAGATCATAGTCCATATGACACTGGGGAAACCCCTGATGTGGTTTAAATCACTCTCCTCCCTCCTCTTCCTGGTCCAGCCTGTCTTGGGGAGTTATCTAAACATCGGGAGGGACGTGACCTCAGCTGGGATCCTCACAATAACCCTGTTCTCACTAGACCTCTTCCCTCCTCCAGAACACCTCCTCTCCTTCCTCCAATAACCCTGTTCTCACTAGACCTCCTCCCTCCTCCAGAACACCTCCTCTCCTTCCTCCAATAACCCTGTTCTCACTAGACCTCTTCCCTCCTCCAGAACACCTCCTCTCCTTCCTCCAATAACCCTGTTCTCACTAGACATCCTCCCTCCTCCAGAACACCTCCTCTCCTTCCTCCAATAACCCTGTTCTCACTAGACCTCTTCCCTCCTCCAGAACACCTCCTCTCCTTCCTCCAATAACCCTGTTCTCACTAGACCTCCTCCCTCCTCCAGAACACCTCCTCTCCTTCCTCCAATAACCCTGTTCTCACTAGACCTCTTCCCTCCTCCAGAACACCTCCTCTCCTTCCTCCAATAACCCTGTTCTCACTAGACCTCCTCCAGAACACCTCCTCTCCTTCCTCCAATAACCCTGTTCTCACTAGACCTCTTCCCTCCTCCAGAACACCTCCTCTCCTTCCTCCAATAACCCTGTTCTCACTAGACCTCCTCCAGAACACCTCCTCTCCTTCCTCCAATAACCCTGTTCTCACTAGACCTCCTCCAGAACACCTCCTCTCCTTCCTCCAATAACCCTGTTCTCACTAGACCTCTTCCCTCCTCCAGAACACCTCCTCTCCTTCCTCCAATAACCCTGTTCTCACTAGACCTCCTCCAGAACACCTCCTCTCCTTCCTCCAATAACCCTGTTCTCACTAGACCTCTTCCCTCCTCCAGAACACCTCCTCTCCTTCCTCCAATAACCCTGTTCTCACTAGACCTCCTCCAGAACACCTCCTCTCCTTCCTCCAATAACCCTGTTCTCACTAGACCTCCTCCAGAACACCTCCTCTCCTTCCTCCAATAACCCTGTTCTCACTAGACCTCCTCCAGAACACCTCCTCTCCTTCCTCCAATAACCCTGTTCTCACTAGACCTCCTCCAGAACACCTCCTCTCCTTCCTCCAATAACCCTGTTCTCACTAGACCTCCTCCCTCCTCCCCACCACCTCCTCTCCTTCATCCAGTAACTTTGTTTCCACTTGTATTCAAATGTACATGACCATTCTGCTGTTCAGTCCGTAGTGGGGAGTGTTCTGGTGATCTGGACAGGGTCTGTCACTGCTGAGGGACCAGCACACACCTGGAAATGACTTAGTGCTGACTATGTGTGAGAGTGAAGGAAAGACATCCCTTCCTGCTATTCTTCTGTCCCAGCCTAAGACGCACACGAAACACACACACACACACACACACTCACTCACACAGACACAATCAGACACACACAGACACACACACACACACACACACACACAGACACACACACACACTCACACACACACACACACACACTCAGACACACACACAGACACACACACACACACACAGACAGACACACACTCACTCACAGCTTTTGTCTGAACTGCACTCCGGGTTCCCTTCTGGTCAGCTCACTCTGTTCCCTTCTGAGACCTAAGAACACCATGAAACATCTACCTTACCACACACACACCATGCAGGCCCCACTAAACAAGTCTTGACCCTGAAACTCGCTGGCTAACTAATTGATCCATTTGGACTGTTAGCTGGCTAACTAATTGATCCATTTGCACTGTTAGCTGGCTAACAAATTGATCTATTTGGACTGTTAGCTGGCTAACTAATTGATCCTTTTGGACTGTTAGCTGGCTAACTAATTGATCCTTTTGGACTGTTAGCTGGCTAACTAATTGATTCTTTTGGACTGTTAGCTGGCTAACTAATTGATCTACTCAGTCTGTTATCTGGCTAACTAATTAATCCACTTGGACCATTAGCTGGCTAACTAATTGATCTACTCAGTCTGTTATCTGGCTAACTAATTAATCCACTTGGACCATTAGCTGGCTAACTAATTGATCCATTTGGACTGTTAGCTGGCTAAAGAATTGATCCATTTGGACTGTTAGCTGGCTAACGAATTGATCTACTCAGTCTGTTATCTGGCTAACTAATTAATCCACTTGGACCGTTAGCTGGCTAACAAATTGATCCATTTGGACTGTTAGCTGGCTAGCTAATTGATCCATTTGGACTGTTAGCTGGCTAGCTAATTGATCCATTTGGACTGTTAGCTGCCTGGTAATGTTTTTTGTTAACGCATGTAGACCGGAAATGTCATTACGCATCTGGCCGGTCAGACAAGACATTAGTTTGGGTTAACTGAGATGAATCCTGACTAGGTCCATCATTGTGGTCTGTCATTCAGGTGATTCAAGATGCCCTGAGTTTTAGGGGAATGTCAGAGTTTCGTCATGAGTTAACATGGCCCCCGTTTCTGTTTACTCGCACATCTCATTGTGTATCACCACATCACATTGTGTACTACCTAACCTCATTGTGTACTACCTCATCTCATCTTGTACCATCTAATCTTATTGTGAACTACCTCGTATATTTTCCATTTCAGTCAGTAGACCCTTTAGAGGGACTTAAACCTTGTGCTTTGTCTTAAGATGGCTAGTTGGGACAACCACAACTCATTAATAGTATAGTTACTCAACAAAGTTGCTGTCAGTCAAATCAGTGCTAGAAGAAAGAAACCATTTTCATGATGTGTTACGACCTGCAATGGAAGAGTAATTCTGGGAATATGTATTTGGTAACATACACATTTCATGTGGTTGAGATCCCAGGCTGTCATGTTTTAGTAATACATGTTAATTATACTGTGTGGCCCAGCTTGGCAAAGAAAACCAAGCATATAGTCTTAAACAAAACCACATTACGACAGGCTGACAGGAACAGATCGACAGGCTTTAACTTTGGCTCGGGTCTAATCATTTACTGGAAAATAACTCACCGTTATGATAATTCAAATACATGACAACAACAGGTCTACTGTAAGCTCTATTGTCTTTGTATAATTTCCGTGTTGTGTCTTGTCTCTTTGGGTAACCACAGGTGATCGTAAAGCTCTGTTTATTGACAGAGTGGCGTGCCTGAGCTTTACATTCAGGTGAGGTTAGCTGCACTGGCTTCAGGTTCTCACACCTTCCCTACCAGGTGGCCTACTGACTGTTTGGTTGTATAACTGTCAGAATAACTTTACCTACCAGGCTCCAACTCTGGTGATGTCATGTAGTGGGGGCCGTCTCCAGTTTGGTGATTTAAGGTCTTTTTACCTTCATTCCCACCATAAGCAAATAAAGGGTGTGTTCAATTAAGTCTAGTGATTAACGTGGCCAGTCAAAGGTTTTACGCAGTGTCCCAACTTTTTTGGAAACAGGCTATTATAATGACTGCGTTTACGCCCATAAGTATTACAACTACGACCCTTTGTTCAACAGTGTCTGTGTGGTAGATCCTAATGGCTTCAAGGTTGTGGAGTGCCTTTCACTGATACTCTATTGATGCCACTCCTGATTGGGCGATGTTCAGGAGCCAGGCAAGCTGTGAACATCTGTGTGTGGTCCCCATTTCAACTGCTGCTAACACTTTCAGGTTTTTATACCGATGATCAAAGACTCCATGCTTTTTTTTAAATGCCTAGTGTGTGTTTAATCATGATATAAGCAAAGCAGATGTGGTTTAAGAGCTACCGTTGGTGGAATATAACGACGGTAATTCATCAAAAAAAGTTGGTGTTGCAGTGTAGTGTTTACCTGCAACATCATGGTTCCCCGTTAGATGTTAGGCTCAGAGTCTGGCTAACCCCAAAAGAACCCACCTCAATGCAATCCCAGCATGTTATCAGAGGCAGAAAATACTGTAGCCCTGAAAAAACGGATGCTTCCCGTTTATTGGAACACCATTAACGCCTGATCCCTAGGCAGCCCGGATCAGGCGTTAGATTACATCTGCTGGAATTAGCTATGGTGGCCGTATCTCTTGCACAGCCTTGATGGCAATTCAGTCCTGTTTCTGCCCTCAGTAGATTATCAAGGGATCAGACTGGTGGCGACAGCAGGGAACACAGGACTGGTCTCGTTCTCGTCTAGGCGAGTTGATGTCGAGTGGTCTGTGCCATAGCTTTGGCCTAATCAGAGGGCCAGCAAAGATGTTGACTGAGATTAAAGAGTTTCAAGACAAAATGGGCAAAGGACAGTGACAACTGTTCTTGGACTGATAAGATTATTTATTTTTTGGTACTGCAGGGCTGTTTGGGCCTGGCCTGAAATTAATCACAATCTCACAAAAAGTCGGATTGGCTTCATTTACAGAGGCAGCACAATTCTGATCTTCTCTTCAACAAATTGGTCTTTTGAACAATCAGACCAGCTTTGAAAAACATCTGATGTGAGTATCAGGGAAAAAAGTAAGAATTTTGCTGTCTGTGTTAACAGACGTCTCTCATGCACCTCAGTCTACAGTCACAGACAGTCACAGATCCGGGTTTCTAAGAACGAGTTTGGAAACTATGGCAACCGGGATTAAAGAAGATTATTTCAATCTCCCATCTATTGCGTTCATCTGAATAGGGTTCTAGTCAAGTGTTGGCTTCACTCCGAAGCTATTCAGGTTACATAAGTCCACACACACACACACACACACACACACACACACAGAGAAAGAGACTCTGAGCACTAATTTGTCCATTTCAAAGTGTTTCCGCTCACTGTCCTTTTGATGTTTACAAAGCAGCAACCGAGGGACAATGAGGAGATCCTGTTTGAAATACATTTACTGTCCTGCTGGATTTATGTCTCTCTTTAACTCTATATAGCTACAGTGCCTACTCAGGCCACTGGCATATTTGTTTTGAGATATTTCATTACAAATTCATTTTAATATATACATTACAAACATACATTACAGAACAATTTTTTTATTTTTTAATGACCTCTCAAAATCAACTATTATAAGACATTGATTTTATTTTGGGAAATATTTGTGAGAACATTTCATTGAAATATTTTCCTTGCATAAATATTCTGCTACTGAGTTGTGGAAGCACAAAATTATATACAGGTGTTTGGATATTCGATTGAGCACTGTTGGATCTGTAATCAGGAAGTGTCGGAGGTTATTAATTTCAAAGAAGACCGTCCACAACAGAGTGGAATCCGAAGATCCTCTAGTGTTTAAAGTTTCCGTTGCAAAACGGACACCGCATTGACATTTTTTAAGACTCCATCGCTACTAGACTCCATTGACGTCATCAGAATTTATCAGCCTGGCTTCTTTCTAGGTTAGCTGGACTTAGTAACAGAACCAAGTTGAGTGAAAAATAAAATAACAAAACCCGTTTCGTTATGTTCTAAAACATTCTCTTTTTAATACAAAAGTCATATTTTGTAATCACCAAAAATGACTGGGTCCTCTGATGAAACAAGCTCTCCTCCATGCGGTACAAACTATACACTTGTCCAACCAGTGGCGTGAAGGATATTGTGTAAAAAGAACGTACATTGTTAGGACAAACGTAATGTGGAGCAAAACTAACACTGCCCATGTCTAAACGCACTAATCCTGAAGTGGAGTAAGTTGGTGGCAGCATCATGCTGTGGGGAGGCTTCTTGTTTAAAATGAAGGAAGAATGGATGGAGCAAAATACAGGAAAATACTGCAAGTGAACCTTTTCTTTGGTCTTAAAAACCTTCACCTTTTAGCAAGTCAATAATACCAAGCCTTATATTTTTCACACCAAATTTCTACATTTCTTTATCCTCTCTCTTTGTCTCTCTTTATTTCTTTACCCTCTCCTTACCCATGTAAGATGTATCACTTGCTTCAGTTTAAATAGAATGTATTAAAAAATTATCCAAGTCGACCCTAGTTCAGCTATATGCTCGTAACTGTTTGTTATTTTGCATTATACTGCATCCCAAACTCTCATCTCCCTGCATCTAAACAGCATTGGATATACACTGGATATACACCAAAAACATTGAGCACCTGCCTCATATGCTGTTTGTCCTCTGCGTGCTGCCAAAACAGTGCTGACCCTCTGAGGCGTGGACTCTACAAGACCCCTGAAGGTGTTCTGTGGCATCTGGTACCAAGACATTAGCAGCAGATCCTCCCAAGTCCTCTAAGTTGTGAGGTGGAGCCACTGTGGAATGGACTTGTTGGTCTACAACAGTGTTGCCATCGCGGGGTGCACCTGGTCTACAACAGTGTTGCCATCGCGGGGTGCACCTGGTCTACAACAGTGTTGCCATCGCGGGGTTCACCTGGTCTACAACAGTGTTGCCATCGCGGGGTGCACCTGGTCTACAACAGTGTTGCCATCGCGGGGTGCACCTGGTCTACAACAGTGTTGCCATCGCGGGGTGCACCTGGTCTACAACAGTGTTGCCATCGCGGGGTGCACCTGGTCTACAACAGTGTTGCCATCGCGGGGTGTACCTGGTCTACAACAGTGTTGCCATCGCGGGGTGTACCTGGTCTACAACAGTGTTGCCATCGCGGGGTGCACCTGGTCTACAACAGTGTTGCCATCGCGGGGTGTACCTGGTCTACAACAGTGTTGCCATCGCGGGGTGTACCTGGTCTACAACAGTGTTGCCATCGCGGGGTGCACCTGGTCTACAACAGTGTTGCCATCGCGGGGTGCACCTGGTCTACAACAGTGTTGCCATCGCGGGGTGTACCTGGTCTACAACAGTGTTGCCATCGCGGGGTGCACCTGGTCTACAACAGTGTTGCCATCGCGGGGTGTACCTGGTCTACAACAGTGTTGCCATCGCGGGGTGCACCTGGTCTACAACAGTGTTGCCATCGCGGGGTGCACCTGGTCTACAACAGTGTTGCCATCGCGGGGTGCACCTGGTCTACAACAGTGTTGCCATCGCGGGGTGCACCTGGTCTACAACAGTGTTGCCATCGCGGGGTGCACCTGGTCTACAACAGTGTTGCCATCGCGGGGTGCACCTGGTCTACAACAGTTTTGAGGTAGGTGGCACGTGTCAAAGTGACGTCCACATGAATGCCCAGACCCAGGGTTTCCCAGCAGAACATCGCCCAGAGCATCACACCCCCTCCACCATCTTCCCACAGTGCATCCTGGTGCCGCCACATCCCCTGGTAAATGGCGCACATGTACATGGCCGTCCACGTGATGTAAAAGAGTACGGGACTCATCAGACCAGACGACCTTCCACTGCTCCAAGATTCCGTTCCCGATGCTCGCGTGTCCGTTGTAGGCGCTTTGGAAGGGGGGCAGGGTCATCATGGGCCCTGACCGGTCTGCAGCCCCGTTCACCGCAGGGTGCGATACACTGCGTGTTGGGACGCATTCCTTCCGTAACCGTCATTATGACCTTCTGTCGGTTTGGACCAGACAGGATGGCTTTCGTTGGCCTTGTGCATCAGTGAGCCTTGGGTGCCATTTTATGGTGTCGGTAGGTGTCTCACCACTGCCGACCCACAAAGCCTTGCTGTTTTGGAGATACTCTGGCCGTAACAATTTATCCCTGGTCAAAGTCACTCAGTCTTTACTCTGGCCCATTTCTCCTGCATCCAACATGTTAACTACTGATGGTTCGCTTACCATCTAATCTACCCAGACTGTGGCCTTGTTAGGAGATGATCAGTGTTATTCGCTTTACCTGTGAGTGGTCATAATGTTTTGGCTCATCAGTGTACATCATACATGTACCCAATTATGAACATGTGACCTCTGCTGCTGGAGAGCCTAAACCTTTTTTTTTTTTCTTCCTGCTGGATAACTGGTCTTCTGGGTCTGAATTACTCACCCTGAATTCTCCTTTTCAATTATGATCTGGCCAAAAGCAGGCTACACCACATGCATGATGTAAAAAAAAAAAACATTCCATCTATATGGTTTTTACATTATATACCTTTTCCATTACAAGTATTCAGACCCCTGAAAAATTGTGACAAATATTATTCAACTACAAATGTAGTAATTACTTATTTTTAAAACACTGAACGTCTGAACGTCAATTCAGTTATTGTAACATGATATTTTAGTCATAGTTTTATGTTCGGAAATATGAGTTGCTCTGAATTAGTTTGCAGACCACTGTAATATAAAATCAATCACTAATGAATATAAATCACTCTGGATAAGAGTGTGCGCTCCAGCTCATGACTAAAATGCCAATGTCCTGAACCACAAGTTACAAGTGGGCTACACATACACACACGCAATTACAGAAGGACGCCTCCAAAGTACATACATAGAACAGGAACGTGGGTGGTTCCAAAAACCCAGAACTGCACTGGCCATGGTCACTGGGAAATGCCATGCAAGAGTCTTCTCAAGAGGATGAAGAACAATCAGTCAGTCAATGAGCAGGAAGTCAGTGCAAATGTGGTAATGTGTTGTGGGCCTGGTTGAAGTGCTGATGAAGCAGAACCGCAGTTACTGGATTAAAGGCCATAAACAGCGTCTGTCAGAACCAGCCTGTTGTATACAAACCCTCTTGGGCTGTTGGGTTGTGTTTCGAGCCGATCCCAAACAGACAAACAGCTATTCCTAGGATGTAATAAGAAGCATCAAAACAAAGCGGCAGTAGCCGTATATCAAGCACTAAAACCGTCTTCTAATGCATGGTCCTCCCAAACAGATTATAGTCCAACATGGAGCACAGCCCAGCTGTGTTTACGCTGACCCTAGAGTCATTTAGCCGACCCTCTTCCAGAGCACATACACTCGCAAACGCATTCAGTTCTCATTTTCTAAATAGTTGTCCCCCATGGGAATTGAACCCACAGCCCTGTATTTTTAAATGGCACGCTCTGCCACAAATCTGCCAATCAAAACAAGAAAGCGCATGGTTTCATATACTGCTCCAGAACTGAGGGGTCGCTGTGAAATCAAAACCACATTGGTGATTAACGCACCTCCCTGCCATAGCTGAGGGACGGGCTGTGGATGCAAAATATCTTCAGCCATGGTTTGAAACGTTAGTTTTTATTTACAGTGGCATCGAAACAAGCTTCTAATTAGGTCTACGACAGCTGAACCTGAGGCATTATAAGTTATACTGTTCAAGAATCAACGGGTATGTATTATTAATTTCAAATTCCCAAAATGTATATACCAATTACAGATTGTTCCTTTTAAAGGCCCACTCCGTAGGCTGTAATTAGAATAATGATGTGTATAATTATAGCCTCTCTCACAGACTCCCTCTTGACAAACAAGGCAGGGCCCTCATGCCAAACCCACAGGCAGGGATAAAAACGCTTCTCTGTGTGGCTCTGGGACAGGCCGTCTCCAGCCTCTAGCTACCAGAATTGGGTTCAAATTATATTTGAAATCTGAAATACTATTTTAAAATGTTATTTAACCTTTCCCATGTCTGCCAGGCTGGTGGCAGGCTGAACTTTTGGGACTGTGCTATTGGTTTCATTACAGCACAGAAGCCCGGTGAAGCAGCTTAAACATTTGAAATGATTTCAGATAGTGTGTAGAGCCATGCATGCCGGCTGGTAGGCCTTCCTCTCCAGTCCCCTTTCTGTATTTCACTGTTTTAGCAAATAGCCTGTCAGGAAGACGGCTGGTCTGGCCCGTCTCCCAGCCAAACACAGTGTTCAGGACCAACGTTGGTGGATCCCGGCTGCCGCCCTGAATCACATTTAAATGTTCAGATTTTTGAAGCTCCATATTTTCTGTGGTCTCATACATGCAATGCATAGTGCCAAGAATGGTTTATGTGTTTCTTGCTTGAGGGGCGGGGGGGGGATGTCCCCAAACTCTGGTTAAATCTGAAAAACGTGAGTACTGGGGACGTTTCCTCTCCGCAACTTGAAAACCGCTTTTCGGGGGCTTTCTGGTTTGGGTTTAGGGCAAAGGTTACAATTGGGGTTAGAATTATGGTTAGGCTAGGGTTAAGTTTAGGCATAAGTGAAAAAGGTTGTTATTAAGGAAAAGGTTACATTTTAGGGTTAGGATTAGTACATTTAGATTTTTCTTAAGGGGAATCTTGTCCAGGCACCTGAAGGAAAATGTTAGGAAGGTGTTTCGTTCTTGAATCCCGTAGTGGTGTTACCGGTCAGCGTTGATGTGTGTCAGTCACAGCCCACTGTTACGTCTTTGAGCAGAGCTGTAACCTTGGTGATGGCTGTGAGAACGCTCTCTCTGAAATGGACGCTGACTCCAAACTGTCCTCCCCTGCATGTGAGCAGTTCATCTGATGGAAGCCTCGTTGTATTGTTTCTTTCCTCGGGTTCTAGATCTGGGATATGAGTGACGACGAGAGCATCTGAGATGGAGGATGGCAGCGTGGAACGGAACATGGTACCAAAGGGATTCTTCAGTGCTGGAACAAGCCATCACTTACTGGTCAGAGCTCTGCTACAAACATAATGGGCTTTCACTATAGTTACTTGTTTCAAACCATATTACTGTTTGTTCTGTATGCCACTGATATGGTTTCATTAACTGCTAACAGCATCTGAAATTGTTTTTTTTCACTCCGCTATAAAAATGTCAAGTTAGTTCATTGCTGTAGTAAGAAGAGCCCCTACTTTTTAACTGCGTCACTTTCATGATGACTAATATGAAGAATAATTAATTATACGTTCTGTTGATTCTCTGTCTTGTTGATTAGATTGCTATATTTCAAGGGGGGTGTTTGATTATCTGTTTTGAGGACAGTTGAGATGTTTACCTGCTCTTCGGTGTACATTTGTCATTTACAGACTTGTGCAGGTTTTCTGTCTACTTCACTTAACAGAAATGTTCCTAAAATACCCTGGGTCCTGGATTTACATGTGAATGGGCAGGAGGGCTAGGAATGCTCCAGCAATCATCTCTGGAAAACCAGGGAATTATGGGAAAGTTACTGGAATATTACAGCCCTTACTGTTCTCATTTGTTTAATATATGCTACAGGAAATGTTCCAGTTTTAACTTTTCTGTAACATCACCTTAATGGCAGCATCATGTATCAATCCACTCACATTTGAGGATCATCACATTTGTTTACAATCGATATCTCCGTTTAGTCTGAATCACAGAGGTTATGCATTAAAGTTATCAGAGGCTACATTCAGTGAACATTGTGTCTGCTCAACTGGAGAATGCCTTCACATTAACACTGCCTTCTTTAGGGCTTCAGCCAAAGTTTACCTGAGCCCCTTTACCTGTCACTGTGGGAAACGAGACTTGATGTACACAAGATATACATACATTGTGCGATATTGTTGCAGATGGCCAGAACTGGATTCTCACACAGGATATCAGAGACGGGTTGGTCAGTTTGTCATGGAAACACCTGCATGTCCGTCACACTGTTTGTAATGTCTATTGTCAAGTGTATTTGAAAGACACACACACACAGTTGTGTACATCTCTCGCTTTGGTTAATAAATTAAAGATTTCCTGAATGTGTGTCATTCTTTGTGGTGTGATTTGGGGTTTTCTAAATGTTTTTGTAACTCAGCGGCTCAACACTTAATGTGTTAGGCATTACCCTGTAACAGACTGCGTGGTCAGGGAATAAAACTCCCCACTGAGGTGTGTGGAGGCCGGAGTGTGTTAACACAAAATAATGTCAAAATTGTGATTGGCTGATAGCTGTGGTATATGGGACCATATAAGAATAAGGCATATCGGGGGGTTTGTGATGTATTGGCGATATACCAGAGCTAAGGGCTGTATCCAGGCAATACATGACGCATCTTACCTAAGCCGTGGTATATTGGCGATATACTACACTACCTTGTGCCTTATAGCTTAAATATACCACAGCTATCGGCCAACCAGCATTCAAACCATGTGGTTTATAATTACCCAAAGTATAATAACTGAAGAGCCAGTTTAGGGGACACAGATTATGTCTGGACCAGCCCCAAGAGTATTAATACGCCATAACATCTAATAACCCATAATATATTTACAGAATATAGTTTTATAATCTCTGGAATGTGTAGGTCTGCCTCTTCTTTTCAACAGTAAAAACTTTCAAATACCATGTGAGCCATAACCAACCACCTGGCATGAGAGCAGTTAGATGCTGTAGTTCCCCATGTGGAGAGAAGCTAACTATTAAGTCTTTCAGCAATTGAGCTAAGCTAAAAAGCATGTGCTACCCCCAACTTCTTTCGAACTGCAGCTTGAGACATACAATACAAATGATATCCATGACTATCGGAGTCTGGGGAATTAGGAAAATAGCAGAATAGACCTATATTAACAACCAGACACAGAACTTGTGGTTTAAGAGCACTTTATTGTTCATTGAGGCTACTTAAGTACAAAAAAGGTGGCCTGCCAAAACCTTTTTAGTTGGAGAAAGAAGGCCACAAAAAGAAAGTTTAATACAGATTTACAAACCGTTTGGAGAGTACAATACACAGTACTATAGTACAATACACAGTACTATAGTACAATACACAGTACTATAGTACGACAACACAGTACTATAGTACTACAACAAAGTACTGCCAGGTTTTACAATGTTGACGCAGCCTCCAAGTGAAGGAAGTTGAGTTTTGTGTCTCACTGAATGCATCTGAAATCACACCTTTTCCCCATGTAGAGCCCTTATTATGAGCTCCATAGGGAAAAGTCAGTCATTTCGGACACAGTCTGACCTGGAAGCACACGGCCAGTGTTCCTCTGATCTAGCATTTAAACTATTTCTATAACAGTTGAATCCTGACTGTTGAAGTATAGCTGGATTTACCTATCGCAGACAGGTAAAGTCACAAACAAGATGGATGACTGAATATCTTTTGTTCAACTGTCTCAAGAGGCCAATGGTTAATTTAAAAAAAAAATGAAAGCACAGTTGGTCTGTGTCCCAAATGGCACACTATTTCCTGAAGTGCACTTTTTCTACCTGAGCCCTATAGGAATCGCTACAGACTTGGTTAAAAGTAGTGCACTAAAAACAGGTAAGAAATATGGTGTTTTAGGACCTAGACTTCCTGTGCAATGCCTTGGAGGCGTTCTGTTGAGAAGCCCTATTCAGCATTAGAACTGCCCTAACCCACAAGTGGCTATCATCAACGCAGTGTTCTCATATTATTACTGTGTTCCTGCACTTTAACCTCTCATAATAACAAATCTAACACAAACAAAAAAGATCAACTTTTTTTTTTTTTTTTTACATAAAAAAGAAAATGAATGATTACAATAAAAGGACAAAAGGGTCAATTAAATAGCTACATGTCATTAACAAATTAATTGATCCTCAAAAAATACCTACGATTTTTTGTATACATTCGTTACGCACAGCATAACGATGGTCATATAGTTATAAAAAACGTTTGTTTTAAGTGATATTCCTACAGCGTGTAGGGAATTATGTTGCCCAAGCAGAACAAGTTAGAGCCTCCAAGTTTAGATTGCAAAATTCCAATAACTTTCACAAAACATCCAGGTTTTCCAGAAATCCTGATTGCAGGATTCCAGATTACCTGCTTATTCCCTTTTTGGAATTCTCTCAACCTCTGGAAAACCTGGGAATGTTTGGAAAGTTTCCAGAAGTGTAATGAACCTCTTAGCTAATGATGGAGGGAAATGTGTTTTCTAACAAATGATGGTGGGACACTCAGCCCCTCCCCCTGTGTTCATGTTCACAACGATGGCCTAGATAATGTCGCATTTACTCACGTGCCAGGAAATAACATTTACAGGAAGTACAAAACAAAAACCAACAATTCATCTGTGTAGGCGTACTATATAATTAATTTTATGTTTTGTATCAAAACTCTGAAACATTGTGTGTATAACATCAACTGACTGGCAGCTGGCTCCAGGCTCTGTCTTAAACGGCACCCAATTTCCCACCAGGTGGCCTATTTTCAGCCAGACAAGCTTGGGGAAAAGCATCAAGTCACCTGCAGTTTTCCACCTTGTCTTAAAATGTCCACTTCCTGCTGCGTTGGAAGGCTGGCCAATAGTAGAGCACCATGTAGGAAATGGGGTGTTATTCAAAATGTGAATATATATTTTAGAATATCAGTTGCGGTGATGGAATGTAAGGGCATGTTCAGCTGTATAAATGGCTTCCAAGCTTTGCGTTTCATTGATACTATAGCATGTTCTGTCCCCTTATGATTACCAATCACAACTAGGGCTGCACGTTTTCAGTAACTTTCCCATAATTCCTGAGGCTACTAGGTATTCAGGTTTGTCAGAGGATTCCCATGTTTTTTAAAACTAGAATGTTTGAAAAATCCAGACATAAGGAAAGTTTCTGGAATTACACAACCCTAATAATCCCCATTTATGGTAGGTTTGTAAAAAACCTGCACAAGGCTCCCTATTGGAAGGAAAACCTGGACGAGGTTTCCTATTGGAAGGAATGTATGCTGCCTTGGTACAGGTTCTGTTAAGGAGGTGTTATTAAAACAAGTCAGTTTCACATACTGCAGCAACCTAACTACAGTATTGACCTACCGCTAGCTAGTTGCTAGCTAGTCGCTTTCTAGCTGCTAGCTAACACTTGCTACCACTTCAAAACAAAGTTGTTCATCATTGAAGTAGAAACAAGAAACATCAACAGCACTGAAAATAGACATTAAAAACACCTGCCTCAACAAAAACAACATAATCAGCAGATCAACTATGGGTCGACCATGCGGACTGGTTGTGTTACCACACTCTGTTTAGTCAGCCAAAACGAAACAGCACCCTGTACCAGGGATTATCAGTGACGTATTACAAACGTTAGTGAAACATTTTAGATTATAATCCAACTGATCATACAGATAATTATATTATAGGCCTGTCCAGAGGCTGTCCTCTGTGTCGCTAGCTGGCTGCTCCCAGAGAGAATATTACAGAAGAATACAAAATAATAATATGGAGTACAACTGTACCAGCAGTAAGTGTTATCTACGACTGTTATAACTGAGCAACAATAAACACTAAAATTAAGTCTTGAAGAAAAACACTAGTATTAATATTGAAATGTCTAAAAAACATTAATAGATACCAGCTATTCAGAAACAAACATGCATCGGCCTTATTCTGTAAGCACTACTTTGTTTTAACCTTGTAACCATTCAATCCTATAATCTATTTACCCAACCACAGCGCTAGAGAGAGAGATGGGAGCTATCCATTCTAAACCAAAAGGTATCAGAACCAAAATGCCTAAGAGCGGACATGAAAAACATTATCCGCCAATTTGCGAGCACTAACGTGAGACAAAACATTTCAAAACAACCGGCAGATTAAACGTCCGCCTTGTTTCCCTCTCGTCCACCACTCTCCGGTGACAAAATGTTGTTCTGCCACTCGAGGACACTGGCTCAGCGCCACGGACGGTCGCTGTCTGCTGTCATCCGATTCCCCACAAAACACATGAGAACGTGTGCATCTAACAGGAGGCTGACACACAACCCTGGTTCCTCAACATACGTGCAAATCAGAGCTGACCTTGTCTTTTCAAGTATACACACGCTGACACAGCACAGCTGGACAAAGATGGGAGAACAGGGCAAGAACAGGGAGACAACAGGAGACAACAGGAGACCGGTCAGATGGATGAAGGGGTAAAATCCTGTCTTCTAAATGGGATGGCAGAGTTGCATCAGAGTTCTCTTTGGTAACAAAGGCCTGTGATTGGTTGGGGTGTGTCTCCAGAGGGTAACCTTATAAATCCATTAATCTCACCTTGTACAAATAAACAAACTGTTCTCTCTTAAACGTCTCAGACATCCAAAAACACATACACCGAAGCAGTATGCCAACCTACTTCAAAATGAAAAGTAAAAAATTAAATTAAAAAAAAAATGTAGACAAAAGGAAGCTCCCTTTCTACCCGGTTCTATAGTTTCTAGCCAGCTACAAGCACAACTCAGGGCTAAATCGTTATCCACATGGTTCTATATAGCTTCTAGCTAAATACTAGCTCAGCTGTGGGCGGGCTATATCATGCAGAATGGCCTTCCATCAGGGACCACAGTCCGCCTTCCTGGATGGAGAGCTTAATAGAAACGCAGGGTTTCACTCCAGCCCCGCACTAAAATAAAACACCAGGGTTGTATGAATGAGTGGACACTACAACTAAACACGTGGCAATAGGAAACAAAAACAGAAGGTGCCTTGTGAACATAACCCCTGCTGTACTAGCCAGTCAGTGCACCGAGTGATGGTGTTAGTGCAGGGCTGGAACAAAATAAAAACACCCCGCCCACCCAGCAGTGGTCCAGGGGGGTGGGGCAACCAGCCATGTGTTGCATTACAGTGAGCTATGAACAGGGTGGGGCAGGGACAGGGGTGGAGTTTAGCAGGCTTAAGCCACTTTAGCCCTTCCATTCAAGACATGACAGATGGGGAGTGGTTGTGGTTGACCATGTGACTGTTGGGGGAGGAGTCAGGGGAGGAGGAGGAGCTTCCTTTGGCTTTGATCTGTAGCCAGGTCTCTCCTAAGGCCTTGGTGAAGTGGTCGTCCACAGAGCCGGTGATGGACACAGAGTTAGTGACAGGCTCCGGTTCTTTGTAGTTCCGGCCCAGGCTGCGACGGAAGTGCTCCTCAATGACGGGGTCCACACACGCAGTGTTGGCTGAAGGAGAGAAGAATGGATTAGTAAGAGCTGAACAGTGTTTGAGAAAGAGACACGATAGGAACACGTTTAATAAATCTAGGAAATGTAGACAGACACGACTGTAAATCTACTGACACTACAGACAGCAGGTCTCACGTGCCTCAGGTGGAGGGGTGGTTGGTGTTCGCTCCACCTGACCTAGCCCAGGACCATACCACCTGACCTAGCCCAGGACCATACCACCTGACCTAGCCCAGGACCATACCACCTGACCTAGCCCAGGACCATACCACCTGACCTAGCCCAGGACCATACCACCTGACCTAGCCCAGGACCATACCACCTGACCTAGCCCAGGACCATACCACCTGACCTAGCCCAGGACCATACCACCTGACCTAGCCCAGGACCATACCACCTGACCTAGCCCAGGACCATACCACCTGACCTAGCCCAGGACCATACCACCTGACCTAGCCCAGGACCATACCACCTGACCTAGCCCAGGACCATACCACCTGACCTAGCCCAGGACCATCACAGTACCATACCACCTGACCTAGCCCAGGACCATCACAGTACCTTACCACCTGACCTAGCCCAGGACCATCACAATACCTTACCAAGGCAAGTCCTGTAGCTTGCTAGTGACCTTGCTAGCTACTTCAGAGGAAGTTGTAACTCCCCTACTGGCAAGTGAACGAATGCCTCACAGCAAATATACTAACTTATAGCCTAGCTACAAAAGGAAAATCGTTTCAGGAGTTTTATGTGGCGTTCCGCAGGCGCTGTCCTGGACACTCATTCCCTGCCGTGTATTATTCCCAGGACAACAGACCCGTCTTCATCAGACCTGTTTGCCGAACATGTCTGTGACTTAGCTTGTCCGGGTCCAAAGTCCGCTTCTACTGGTCTACACACAATCAACTATGATCCAACTATTAGACCCTTCACTACACAACATGTGGAGAACACACGGTTGTAATAGCATGGTTACCTGCAGCCTGTAGCTCAGGGTGTAATAGTGTTAGAAAACAGCACAGTATGTCACTCACAGTTACTGGCTGGTCTCCGGCTGTAGTTGCTGGGCAGGTTGTTGGAACAGCCGTTGTGCGACACGGGGCAGTGAGACAGGTTGTTGGAACAGCCGTTGTGCGACACGGGGCAGTGAGACAGGTGGCAGTTGCGGTTGTTGGCGGGCGCACACGTTATCACCGACGGACGATTCTAGACAAATGAACACAGACACATTGAGGACTTCGCCTGTGGTTTGAGGACAACAACGGTTTACCTGTTCTGAACCCTGAAAGTGCGTGTGTGTGGTCTAACCCTAACCCAAAGCCCCAAGAAAAACCTAACAAATCGGTCCCCAGAAGGTTTTTATGCACGTCCCTCCTTGGGAAAAATTAGGGCTCAACTGGCCAGTGATGGAACTGAAGTTGCTTTTAGGTTTAGGCAGGTTATTGAGGTTAAGATCAGGGCCGGGACAGGGGACACAGAGTCTGGGTCTCCAGGCCCTACATGGATGTGTACAACCCTCCCACCTGCTGCCGCTCCACAGGGCTGGTGGTGGGTGAGATGGTCAGGGTACGGGCGGCGTCCATGTTGTTCTTGGTCAGGGCGAGGGGCTGGTCCAAGGCCAAGCTGGGCATGTGGTGATGGGGGGGTGCGTACAGGTGGTGGTTACCATGGAGACCCATGGAGGGGGCGGCGGCTCTCTCCACAGGACTGCGGCTACGATCCCGCGGGTCTTTGGTGCCACGGTAGTCGCTGGAGAGAGAGGAAAACAACATGGCGTCAGTGTGCTGCGTACAGACGTCCAACAGCCTCATTCCAACCTAGATTAGCAGGAGAAAGGGAAGCACAAATATATATATTGAGGTTTGGCAACAGAATATGAACATGTGTGCTGGACCAGGGTGGGGGACAGGAGACATGCGTTCAACTGAACAGAAAATCCTCATATTAGCAGAAACTCATAGTTAAAACTAAAGTATTCTCCCCTCACAAACACGAAAATGTATTAAACTGAAAGTCTCTCGCATTGATTAACGCCAACTACACAAGACTTTGAAGGTGCATATTGTTTTGACAGGAAACAAAAGGATAGCAACTTTCAAGTCTTGCCACAGATTCTCAAATGGATTCAGGCCTGGGCTACTTTAGGACTACATTTTAAATCACTCAAGGGTTGAATCTTTGTCTTTGGCTCCATCCATCTTGTCTTTAATCCTGCTGATGAAAAATATCCCCATAACATGATGCTGACACCAACATGATTTACCATGGTGGAGTCGTTCTCACAGTGTTTTTCTTTTAGGCCACAAAGTAAAAGTTAGATCTTAAGCCAGGTACCTTGGAGCAAAATCAAATATTTAATGTGACAGATACTTAGCAATGTCTTTTTCAGTGCCATTGAGAAATATGGCCCACTATTTAGCACCCAGATAATAGTGCACACTATATCGAGTTCCCTTTGGTACCTTTTTTCCAACCCATTCTTAGTGGACAGCCTGCTCAAGCCAGATTTGTGTTTTAAAACATTTTAGAATTTATTTAATTTAGATATTCTTTAGCCCAAACCTGACCAGTGATTTTCCAGAATTTTCTTCCAGCTCCAGGGTCTTCTTGGTGGTTTAGCTATATGCCCTACCCCAAACACTGGGACCTTCCAGAAACAGGTGTATTTAATCTGAGATCATGTGACATGTTAATTTCACACGGATGGATCGAGGCAATTGGCTGAACAACGGTGTAAGTGTTTCATAGCCAAGGGGATGAAGACTTATGCAATCCTTTTCCAGCTTTCGAGAGCTAATAAAATAAAAAAACATCACATGATGTAATACTTCATTTAGATAGGTGACAGAAAATGGTTCCATGGGTGGCTTGTGGCTCCATGTATGTTTTAGCTGGGAACTGTAGGAAAGTCCACTGCTTGAATTCCCTGTGGTATGTCAGTGTTACTATAGTGGTGTGTTTTCCAGCTGGCTGAGTTGGGGGGTGTGTGTGTCAGACAATCCACCCTTTCTTCTCCCTCCCTCCCATTAGAGAGCTGTCTCAACATGTTCTGTCTCCACTCCTCCCCTGGGTCTACCTTTCAGCAAGCTGAAACAGCACACACCAGAAGAGAAGAACAGCAAGGAGACCGAGAGTGCAGGAGGAGAGAGAACCGAGGAGAGGAATTGAGAAGGACAAAACAGAGGAGGGGGGCAGGGAGAACAGCGTTTGTAGAAAGTAGTAGCAATTACATTTCTACAAACACCCCCCCCCTTTCACATCTACCTTAACAGACCTGGGGTCAGAAGTCCTTAAAGAACCACTGCATATAGAGGCTGGTATAGAAGGCTGGAGGCACTAGAATCAAGGAACTGGCATGACTGCCGGCCCAGCACCCCCCCACTATAAAGACTGGCATGACTGCCGGCCCAGCACCCCCCCACTATAAAGACTGGCATGACTGCCGGCCCAGCACCCCCCCACTATAAAGACTGGCATGACTGCCGGCCCAGCACCCACAACACTATAAAGACTGGCATGACTGCCGGCCCAGCACCCACCCCACTATAAAGACTGGCATGACTGCCGGCCCAGCACCCCCCCACTATAAAGACTGGCATGACTGCCGGCCCAGCACCCCCCCACTATAAAGACTGGCATGACTGCCGGCCCAGCACCCCCCCACTATAAAGACTGGCATGACTGCCGGCCCAGCACCCACCCCACTATAAAGACTGGCATGACTGCCAGCCCAGCACCCCCCCACTATAAAGACTGGCATGACTGCCGGCCCAGCACCCCCCCACTATAAGGACTGGCATGACTGCCGGCCCAGCACCCCCCCACTATAAGGACTGGCATGACTGCCGGCCCAGCACCCCCCCCACTATGAAGACTGGCATGACTGCCGGCCCAGCACCCCCCCACTATAAAGACTGGCATGACTGCCGGCCCAGCACCCACCCCACTATAAAGACTGGCATGACTGCCGGCCCAGCACCCACCCCACTATAATGACTGGCACGACTGCCGGCCCAGCAATGGTACACTTCACAGAACAGGACAGTTGTGATCAATGTGCTGTCTGAAGATAGTGTTTTGTAATCATCAGAATAAGCGCGAACAGTTAGAATGGTGACTGTGTGGATCTGGGCCCAGTGGTTACACAAACACCTCCAAGCACAGATGGGAATTCACCACAAATATGAAAGCATTCATATAACTGTTCATCTTTAGAATCTGGAAACGGTTGATGGAAGATATAGCAGTTGATTGCACTTTATACAAGAACTCAGCTCAAAAACTTCATTTACAGGCAGAGATACTTGGTTCGAAACGAAAACGTAGTTAATAGAGCAATAAAACTCACTGGAGTGTTTTTCTCACAGTTGTGTTTCAGTGTCATTTGGTTTGAGAAAACCCCACAAAAGTTGAATGGCTGGCTGTTCCAGTTCTGACCCGATCGATGGACCCACTCAGCATATGAGTGGATGTCACCTCTGAAAGATACAGGAAACCTCTGGAGTCAGGCTGGAGAAGAGAGGTCTAACCCCAGGTTCACAGAGAGACAGAAGGAGAGATGTTCCAAGAGATAAATGTCTTCTGGAACCATGTACAAACGAATAGCGCCTGGCATCCGGATTGAAGCCGTTTAGCTACATCATGGCAACCAGCAGTCTGAACGACACCACACAGGGCAGTGTGTTGCAAAGCCCCACCCCTGGGTGGGGGTCAGACAGGGCTATCCAATCGCACTTGGCGACCCCATGTGGCAGATCTGGGCCCTGCAAGCTTAACTGTGATTGGCTGGAGGACAGATTCCCCTGAGAGAGACAACGTGCCAGATAACACTTCTTCCTTGAACGAGGATGTGATTAGAACGCGTTGGCAAGACGGACATGTCTCATGGTTTGACGTTCCCCTATCCTGCTGTGGAGTTGTTTCAATGGAGGCAAGACGGACATGTCTCATGGTTTGACGTTCCCCTATCCTGCTGTGGAGTTGTTACAATGGAGGCAAGACGGACATGTCTCATGGTTTGACGTTCCCCTATCCTGCTGTGGAGTTGTTTCAATGGAGGCAAGACGGACATGTCTCATGGTTTGACGTTCCCCTATCCTGCTGTGGAGTTGTTTCAATGGAGGCAAGACGGACATGTCTCATGGTTTGACGTTCCCCTATCCTGCTGTGGAGTTGTTTCAATGGAGGCAAGACGGACATGTCTCATGGTTTGACGTTCCCCTATCCTGCTGTGGAGTTGTTTCAATGGAGGCAAGACGGACATGTCTCATGGTTTGACGTTCCCCTATCCTGCTGTGGAGTTGTTACAATGGAGGCAAGACGGACATGTCTCATGGTTTGACGTTCCCCTATCCTGCTGTGGAGTTGTTACAATGGAGGCAAGACGGACATGTCTCATGGTTTGACGTTCCCCTATCCTGCTGTGGAGTTGTTTCAATGGAGGCAAGGCGGTAAAAGCCGAAATTAGGAGAGAAAATTTATTATTTCAAAAAGCAGTAAGCGGTCTCAAATTAGAGAGATAAACCATAAAGATTTAACTTCTCCATCACTGCAATAAATCTTAAACTGTAGACTACATTTTAAATCTCAATCAAAAATATAACTCCCACGTAGACTACACCCATCTCAATAGCTTGAAGCTTATTCAACTACTGACATGCAAAGAATCAACAGTAGTTAGGCATTAAGTTAGAGATGAAAGGCAGTAACAGTATCTTTATGAATAAATGGATACACACCATGTGTGACGCCATCTGTGAATCATTAAGGATCACCAAATTATTCCTCATTCAGAGAACCCAATGTATTTAAGATTGAGCACAGCAGAATTATTTCTGCAATGAAAATATCGTATTGAATCAAATCCGAACATAAACTATAAAACAGAGTAATAAAGTCCCTGGAAGCAGGGCAAAGCAGGAGGGAGAATATTAACATAAAACAGGGAACCAAAGCAAACATCAAAGTGCTCACACACACACACACACACACACACACACACACACACACACACACACACACACACACACACACACACACACACACACACACACACACACACACACACACACACACACACACACACACACACACACACACACACACACACACACACACACACACACACACACACACACACACGTCAGAAAGAAGAGCCCTGTGTAAAACAACATTGAAGCCTTGGCAGTGATCCTCTGCTGTCTACTGGCCATGAGAACACCATGCTAGCAGAGTTCCCAGAAGCAGCAGAAGTTTGAACACAAGCCCCCCCCCCCCCATTACTGGTCGAGATCTGACCACGAACCGTGGCTAAGCTCAACCAAGACGGTCATGGAAAACATACGGAGAAAGTGTTCAACTGGACCACGCCCGTCCCTGAGCTAGCTTAGGTGGGTGACTGTTAAGTTGTCTACAACAATAAAACTCTCGACAGTGGTTCAGGAAATTCAGTAGCAGTTTGCTTATCAATATTACAAACTAATCGTTATATTTATTATCATGGCATCAACTTGTCATTTATGAGAATATTTTTTGTTGTTCTCCATTTGGCCAGGCTCTGCTGCAGCAATAGCAGATCTGCTGCCCACGCCCGCGCCTCCTGACAGGATAAGGGGCCTTTGTTTTGAGGAGGAGAAAATGGCCCCCGCTGCCCGACTTCTGACTGCAACTTCGGTCAACAGCGGTGGAGTCTTCTGCTGTTCAACAGGTCTCTATTCGCAGTGGATATCCAATGGCCTTGCAGCAAAACTGACTGGAAGGGAAATATGACCCAGACTTCCTCATTACAGGATTTTGTGACAAAAGTATCTTGTTTTCATGTGTCCCATCCCCCAGGGCAATCCTGGCACCATTACAGAAACTAGAGAAAGACAGGAGAGAAAGACTAACAAAAAACTGAAAGAAAAAGAAAGCAAGCACTAAGGATCTAGATGACCCCTGGCCCCAGTTTTCCAACACTCAAACACACGAACGC
Source organism: Esox lucius (assembly GCF_011004845.1). NCBI lineage: Eukaryota > Metazoa > Chordata > Actinopteri > Esociformes > Esocidae > Esox > Esox lucius. Next base: position 37,173,117 of record NC_047570.1, on the reverse strand, counting down.
ACACATGCAACCACAACTCCCAAGAAATGCCCCATCAATCGTAGAAATAAAAATGCACCTACAGACTGACTACAACATCTTTCCAAGATAAGACTGAGTACAGTTGAAACTCAGAACCACACAAATACATGCCTTTGCAGAAATACCTTGTGGAAGACGCCTAAAATAATAGCCATGTTTGTTCATTACAGAGAGAAAGTAAAATTTTTCACAAAAAACTGCATCGCCTTTTGGCAGAAAGTTAAGCGTCCATCAGTGTTTTGTCTTTCTAACACAGCCCCTAATTCTCCCCTCAACACTCTCAGGTGGTGAACTGGCAATAGACCTTGGCGTACTCTACTGTGTGTTTTTTGTGCTGTGCCTAACACCATGGTGAGTTATTCATCAATAAATAGTCAAGTCTGTGGCCTTATGAACCAAGCCCCCCTAGCAACTCTCACAGAGAGGAGTTACATGAATGAGGCGCCTCCTTCGCTGGACCCTCTACCAACCGGGCCCCCCCTCCGCCCACCACCGGGCCCCCCCTCCGCCCACCACCGGGCCCCCCCTCCGCCCACCACCGGGCCCCCCCTCCGCCCACCACCGGGCCCCCCCTCCGCCCACCACCGGGCCCCCCCTCCGCCCACCACCGGGCCCTCGCTGGTCCCCACCCCAACTCACATGCCACCACACATCTACAGCACAGCGTTTAAACACTGTCTACAGCTCATGGGGCCTTAGGTAGAGGACAGGGCGCCATTTGGAAAAGCCTCATCCCAGCCACGTGCTCCTCATCCCAGCCACGTGCTCCTCATCCCAGCCACGTGCTCCTCATCCCAGCCACGGTATGTGAGGAACCCTGGGCCTCTGCACAGAACCGTGGAGCCGTCAGAACCATGCTGGAGCAGGTTTTGGGTGGTGGGCACAACACAGAGGGTGCTAGGGAGAGACAGGCAGGGTGGGTGCGGAGCTTCATTTCTAGGTACCCTTTAAAAAGGTGGGGTTTCAGATCTGAGAGTGGGCTTGGACACCTATTCATGACCACTTTCTCAACTTCTTTCCTCAACCAATAAAGCCTGAAAACGCCTCAGAACATTCTGCTAAAGGTGGGACTGTGCCACAACGCGTCCACTAGCACTTCCTTCAATGTTTCGGTACCGTGTCGACTTACAGCTTAGCAGCAAACAACCGGCTCATCTTGGCCATGTGTTCGTTGTCGCAGTCTTGGTCCAGCCCGCCGTCCTGTTGGTCCGGCCCGGTGCCGAGGCTCAGCCGGCGTTTGTTGGGGCTGATTGGAGGAGGGCCGGTCCTGTGACTGTGGTTGGTGATGCCAGAGGATGACAGGGACTGGTGCATCCTGGGATCACCCCGCAGCGCCGCCTCGCCTGGACACACAGAACAACATATGAGCATTCGAGGTGTTAGGATGACTCGTCGGACCACAGAACCCGGTTCTGTTTTGCCGGATCAGAGACAATAACGTCGGCAACTTGCAACACATGTGGCCTTACGCCAGGTCGACGCAGTGTCTTGTTGTGGCGCTCACAAGACAAAAACATTCAAAACACAACCAAACACTAAAAACCAAACACTACTGAACAGGTCAGAATGTGTTTGGACATAAAAGCAATTTGTGATGAATCCTGAGAATAATTATTACAGTAGCATGGAGCAGCTGTGTTATAAAGTAAAACACACTATTTTTTTTTTTGCTGAAAGTCTTATTTACTATGAAACTTTGAGTAAACATTCTGCTGAACGTCCAAGTGAACGTCCAAGTGAGGCCTGGTTTGCAGGAAACTTGCTGAAATGTTTGAACAACAAACAAGCTAATATAAACGTATGCGGTTTGCATTTGTTGGAGATGGAGCCTGGACAACAGGGGAGTGGAGGGTTCACTGTCTGGGAGGGAGACCGCAGAATCACTACTGTTAACGGCTTGGGGACTTTCCGCTGGGTCAGTCCAACTGCACCGCCTCAACCTTGAGAGGCTTCCATCTGCAGCCAGTCGACATGGCACTTCTCTGTGACAGGCAGATCACAGCCCTGACATACATGGAGACCCTGGCATCACAGAGCTGGCAGGCAACTCAATTTACATGTTGAGCATCTAGTCCACTGGCACGGAGAACGAATCAAACGGCACGTGTTGGAATGAAGAACATTTACAATGTGTTTAGTTATGAGCCAGTAGAAAGTGAGGAGTGATGGCGCTTCCTTAACAAGTGGGACATTATTTGGCCTTGACTGACGTGTTTCTGCTAGTCTGAGCAGACTCCATGGCAACAGGGGTGACATCATTGTTTTTGGCGGGGGGGGGGGGGGTTGCAGACAGAGGACTGTAGTGGGACAGCATGTCTGATTAACTATTCAACCAAAACATGTTCACTCAAAACCAAGAACCAAGAACATCCTGCGACACAAAACGACAACACAGGACGACAAAGTGACAGCTCCGTAGCCCCAATACAAACACCGAAAACACAACCCCAAAACAAACCACAACACACAGAAAGGGGATCTCATTAAATGAACACGTTCAGTTACAGGACATTAGTGTTGGATATGAATGGAGCAAGAGGAGGAAGAACAGGACAGTATCTTTTGGGGGCTGGATATCTTTTGCCTCTCCAACAATTAACAATGAGTTATCACACTGTCCTCAGAATATAACCTGGAGTCCAACAGTGAGTTAAGAACACTGTCCTCGAAACAGAACATTATAGTTCCTCAACTTTCATCAAAAAAATACAAAATAACAGATTAAGACATGGATCAGTTGAGATGGACCCTGTGTGTTTGGTCTGATGAAAGACTATAGAGGTATAGAGAGTTTTCACTTCTGTTATTTTTTCCATCTTACTTAATTGTACATGCTTTGGTAATATGGTGGGAGGGTATGCCCGGTCGAGGGCGGGAGGGTATGCCCGGTCGAGGGCGGGAGGGTATGCCCGGTCGAGGGCGGGAGGGTATGCCCGGTCGAGGGCGGGAGGGTATGCCCGGTCGAGGGCGGGAGGGTATGCCCGGTCGAGGGCGGGAGGGTATGCCCGGTCGAGGGCGATTGAAAGAGTGCCCTATATTTTGGCACTGACTGAAGGCAGGTTTGCAGATGTACTCGTTTATACTTTCCATGTACTTTCTGATTGTATCTTGAAACAGTTGTCAATAACCACTAGAAAAAATGAGATGATGAATAATCATTAATTTGACCACAATGATGTTGAGCTCCTTGTGTTTTTCTTCTGATGGATAAATGCAGTCCAAGCAGACAGGAACCACTACTCATGTCATATTGGTGATTACTGCCCTTCCTGTAATGGACTCGTTTAGAACAGAAGTAGCCAAATGACGAGTCTGATCACACCCGTTACTTCAGGAGTCAAATCCGTTTTTCCCAGGCAGGCTACTACGATAAACAGATTCTCAACCGGACGTTCCATGTCACCTGCACTCAGCGAGTTTATAGAGTGTATAAACGTTATTATTAGGTCAACAGTGTATATTAAGTATATTAAGGTTTAATTATTGTTTTTCGTGATTGCTCGAAGAAACATTTGGTTGGCGCAGATGACGTCATGAAAAAGATTGATGACTTTTCTAAAACCCACTACCTGGTGGGGAAAATGTTTTACAGATATAATGAAATACTTTTTTACCGCGCCCTAGCGAGTTTTCTGTAATTAATGACTGTTTGCATTTGTATTCAGATGTTTTATTTATGTATTTTTTTTAATGTTTTGGGTACTACAGATGTGACCTGGTCCTTCTTTCTATTATGGAACAAATGACCGGTTTGTGTCTGAAGCAATCAAAACATAAAGATGCATGAATTCACTAACAGACACGGAAATATTTTTAAAAGGTCATTCCTGCTACAATGTGACTATGTTGTTGTTTGGTGGCGTCAGCACTAAACAGGATAAACAACTCCATTATTGCCTTTAAAAGAGGTTATTCATGTGGTGACTAGGTGTTCCATAGTCAATGTACGAGAATTCTACAGTCCCGATTAATAATTCTACATTCTAGAACTCACTCTGGGCCAATCAGCAACAACTATTCAACAATACTGTGGTTCTAAATGTGTGTCTCAGGACCAGACCATTTCCTTATTGGCATGATAACCAACTGTGCGAGTAGTGAACCTGGTACCCCCATCGCCCTCCAGGCGGAAACCATGCATCAGTCCCCCATTAAATGATATATTTGATACATTCTCTGTAACGTGAACTGCTTTCCTGGCCTGGGAGGTTTTGAAATTCATGAATCCTTTTAGTTGTGAAAGGCATGAAGAAAACCACTTGCATAAAACAACAATCAAAAAGACACGAGACAAAGCCCCCTCCTGTTCCCTGGGCGGCTGCTGTCCAAACCATAATCCATCTCCATTCTAGCTCCATTTCTAGCCTGGTAGCGGACCTGTTAATGCCATTTTACCCAATTCGTTCACCTCATCAAGTCAAACTGAGACGGCGAGACAAGCCCAAACAGATGTGTGACCAGGCTATTTGAGAACCACCAATGAAAGACCCTTACTGATCACATACAGAGAGAGGGGAGGAGAGCGGTACAGCTGAGAGAGAGAGACCGTTGGACCGGGACAACAAAGGGCCAAAGGCTTCATGGGAGTTCTTCCTCTCCTCTGAAAACAAAACGTTTTTTTTTCCCCTGTTCAGCAGTAAAAGTGACAGTCAGCATTTTTCCATGCAGGCAGACAGAGACTAGGGCAGGAACAGAGAGGAACAGCAGTTCAGAATGACACCAGAAGGAGCCAATGACAGGCCAGCCACAACCAGTCATAAGGACAATGTAGCCAATGATAGCCAAGCAATGGCACAGTAGATAGACAGACATACAGACAAGGACAGACAAACAGACCAGAAAGAAAGACATGAGAGACAGACAGACACAGGAGAGACAGGAGAGATGAGACAGACTGGAAAGAGCGCAAGAGACTCAAAGAATAAAAAAAGTAATGGAAACAAAGATAAGCTATCTGTTTGGTTGAATATCAAAACAGGCCCTGTTTCCAGAAAAAAAGGTCAAGCAGTTCATACCTGGCCCATCTGCAGTGTTACAGTCTACATGTGGCTAATAATATTGTGAACCGGCTTGTGTGTTTGTGTCGGCAAGTGTCCAGGTAATGTTTACTGTCTGATAATTATTTCGCCCTGTGTTTATCTATTTTTTGGTTTACTTGCTTCGGCCGGGTAAACACAGTGAAAACACACATTTCCCAAATGAAAAGAGGTCCTCTGAACAGAGAGAGAGGGGCCCATCTGTGCCCCTATGAGCTGAACATCTATCTTTACTACCTGGTGATGCCCCACTGCGTGTCTACAGGCTGGAATAGACCACCAAACATGTGCTTGCTCATCCTCAGAGCTGCATCCAAAATAGCTGATCCACCAGCCTTCTGCCGACCAGCCGGGCCTGGACTCAGAGACACAGACAGGCGGTCAGCACCGGAGCTCCCGGCTACACACGGACGGTGTATTTCTATCCTGTCACCAGGTCACATGACAGGCCGAGCGGCAAAGACGACAGAGATAGAGGCGGCACAGATGGACCGCGTGGCCACGGCCTGAGGAGGGCGGCTGATCCAGGAACAGCTCATCCTTTTAAAGAGCAATGAACCTGTGCACATTAACAGAGGACACTGACCCGAGATCAACGCTCCCACTCGAGGCTTAATGAACACAGGCTTCACTGCAGTCAGTGACTGGAGAAGCTCAGCGTTCAGGCCTCCTGGGAATCTGACCACTTCATCCCATTCAAAGACTGAGAATCCAACAAGGGTCGGTGAAATGGCCAGAAGGGCAGGTATTGCCCAATCGACAGTTATTGGAAACCTGACATGTATACAAGATGTGGATGTATTGCCAGTTAATCTGCTGTTTAATGCGACGATTAACATGCTGTATGGAACTCAGGAAGTACAGCAGCCGCTGGCGCGTGTGCGCACGCTAGTCTTTAAGTTCTGTATCCAGAGTTAGTCCAAATTGTTTTAACCCGCAGTTCTAACACGGATTGGTCTTCACTGACCTATAAGAGCAGAGGGAGTCTTTCCTGTTGGAGTCAGACAACCAGCTGAACAAGGCAGGAAGTAATCATTACCGTCCCGTTCTGGTACAAACAGGCCTAGTCATTATCCTCTCTTAAAGGATGGAGACAGTGAGCAAGGGAGGTGGACTAAACTAACGGAAGAGCACCGGTCACAACTGACACCTGGGATAAATCTGTCATCAACTACCATCATTTAATGGTCTGAAACAGAAGATGATCACAGACTACACTGCAAATGTCACCCTATTCCCTACACAGTACACTCCTTTTGGCAAGGGTCTACACGAAGTGCACATGGGAATGGGGTGCCATTCATGACCCAGCATAGAAGATGGTCTGGAGATGTGCTGGAACATTCCAAGGCCGTCTTCATCGGAGCCATCGTATTGTCAGGAGTACAATCGGTCCCCTCCCCGTTTATTGGAAACACGTTCCACGCCAACAGAACATGAAGCGGTCGGAACAACGTACAGCAGTCCCTAAAGCTGAATCAGAACAATCTGGAGACAGCGTAGTGGTTGAGCCTCTGAGCCAGAAAACCAGAGCAGACCAGATGGAAATAAGAGGTTCTGTCTAGTGAATGTTGGCGTCCTGTTTGTGTGTGGCGCACATCTCCGGGCTGCTGCTGGTCCCCCATACGTCAGTCAGCCCTGATGGCTCCACCCACCTGTCCTCCACCTCTGAGCCCAGCTAGACCAGCTTGCCCATCCACCTCTCCATCACCAACAGGCACATCCGAATGCTGTCGTCTGCTTTTATAGTGTGCCTCGATCACCACACGGCACATCTAGAATGGACCGAAAACCCCTCCATTAGTAAGCCCGAAACTTCATTGCAAGGTCCTGCATGTCACCAGAGAGGAGAAGAGCTTCAGCCCACATCAATGAACATGTTATAAACAACATGCAAAGGAAAGAATGTAGGCCATGCAGACTCTAGGAAATAGTGCAAATACTTCCTACGAAATAAACAACATACACTATGTACTGAAGTATATTACTTATACACACACACACACACACACACGTAGGTGAGAGCAGCACAGCTATGCAAGCAGAGGGCTGATTCACCCGGGCCCACAGAGAGTTCCTTCAGGCCCCAGACTGCTGATTTAGCTGGACTATGGGGGATCTGACAGAGTCCATCCAGCATGCTGCTTACTAAGGGATTTCCAACATTCCAGCAGTGGAATGAGCAGCGTGTTCCATCCATACCAGACCTGGTCTTTCCACAAGCCGGAGGAGATGTTCTGGGGGCTTGATAGAGTCTGATGTGTCCTAGGGTCTCCCAACTGTAATGGGTATTATGCCCATATTAACTGGTTAAATAATGCTAAATAAGCCTTTATAGTATTGGTTAGATGGGTGGGTGTTACTCCAAACCTCATCTGTTTTATTTTTCCAGATATTGGATTTTTTTTCTTCATCAAGAATTCATTGAGAAGCGATTAAATTTGAAATTCTGATTGGACCATTATTTAACCAGTACATCTGAAGATTATTTAGGGCTGGAAGATAAAGTAACATTTAGTTTTGAGTAATTCTCCTCAGCTTATCTAGCCCTTTTACTGCACCAGGGTGTCAGACTAGTGAAGATTTACTAGGCAACTTTGTAGTAACAGAGATGGATTTGGGGAAAGTTGAAAGTAACTGTGGAAATGAAACACTGTTTGGGGTGACTTTCTTAATGTTAACATTCCACTGATCAGATTGTGGCTGGGAGCTGGTGATTTCGGGTTAACATCTCACAGGTAGGCTATAACAGCTCTTGTCACGGCTTCAAACAAAGACGATAAGATCAGAGAGAGAAAGTGCGAGATATCAGAGGGAGGGAGAGGCCTAAAAACGAGTGCTAGGCAGAAAAAGACAGCGAGCGAGGGGAACAGATCAAGAGAGAAGGCTGGCTCACATTGGACTGACTGTCAGATATTGAAGTGTGGCAACAGGAGGACTATCTGCTAGTTGATGACCTCTGGACCTCCATCCCCCCTGACATGGCAGCCTTGCAGTCCCCTCAGCAGTACTCCTGACTGGGTTCAAATATTACCCGAAGAAATTTCCTGGGTTGAGCACTGGCTTCAGCCTCCCAGGGGGTCAGAGGGCTAGCGGTTGTATTTTAGGGGCTTCTGAAACACAGTTCCAACACACCGAATCAATTACAGCTGGTGCTAAATAACTGGAATGATTTCCCAAAAAGAATTTGAAGCCTCTGAGCCTTTTACGGCATTACGTTCCAGACAGAACCATTCACAGAGTCAGGAAACCAACAGCACATGCCTGCCTAGCAACCCATTACACAGAACTGGAACCAGAGGGAGTGACAACGTGCAGGACCTTGCTCAGCGTGCAGAACCCGCACCCCCATGAAATAACCTGTGGGATTCACCACACACATTGGGGGAGATAAAATGGCCAACATGTGGATTAGGGATAAGTAATGAGTCAGTAATGAGTCGATTTTGGCTGCGATAGATCTAAGGGTCTGGTCAACCAGAACATCACTATCAAACTCTGGAATTCTTCAGAGTCAACCCTAACCCTAGTGTGTGTGTGTGTGTGTGTGTGTGTGTGTGTGTGGACATACACGATGCAGGTATATGACAAGGTAAGACAACAGTTATATGACAAGATGTAACAGAAGGTGCATTTTTGAAAAAACAGGGGGAAAAAACGATCTAAATTGGGTCAGTAACAGTTTAGTCAGTCAAGCTTGATATTCACACACACACACACACACACACACACACACACACACACACTAGTTCAATCTTTCAATTAAAGTAGTCAATCCAGTAATTTTGGTTCACACAGTAAATCAGTCGTTGGGCCCCGTTTAATTCCAATAGGGGACAAGAAAATGAATGCATTCACCACTGTACGTGACTAGTCCAAGGATCGTCCGCCAAAATGTTTACAACATTAACCCACTGAAACACCGTGGTTACACAACGATCCTGGAAATAATGTCATGGGAGAAACTTTTCTTTCAAAAAAAGGTGGGGTAGAATGACTAGTGAATTATCATTCAAAGAATTACACCAGAGAGTATGAGAATGTGAAGTCAAATCAAAGCCAGAAAAAAAGGAAACCATACGAGTGATGTGACGTCAGATGTGTTCGCAACAAAGTAGCCTACTTCAAAATTTCAAGAGAATATATATTCCCGCTCCTGAAACTTTTTGAAGCAGTTTGAAGTTTCGAATAAAAACAATACTGTTATGATAGTAATGGACTATGTTGGGTACTTCATGATATAAAACACAGCACTGTGGCAGAAGCAGTGTAAAAAATAAATAAATAAAAAAAGAAATTTTTACATGCTACTCTGAAAGTTTTTAAACAACATAACATTCCAGCTTCAAAACATGGGAGGAAAAAACGTACACGCTACAAAGTAACAAGCGAATTGATATGCTATTACAATGTTTATCCTGGGTTGTTGCAATGTTGTTACACACTTAAAAACAAAGTTTCCAAATAATTTAAATCACGCAGGCGATTAACGTGTTTACCTTCGTAGCAGAGTATGCCAATGTTGTTGTTCATTTTGTCCAAAAATTGATAGTTCAACAGATCCATCTTCGTAAGAAGCATTTAACCGAGTCGAGGAAAAAATACGACGCGACCGCAGTCAGCTAGATTTTAAGTGGACGGGTCAATCCACACAGCAGCTAAAGGCCCAGCCTTCACTTAAACTTTTCTATGCGCAAAATAAACTACACGATTTTAAAGGTAGTTCCCGTCCCAGCACGAAAGTCGTTTGTAAAATACTTGCAAATATTGTATAAAAAGAATTGGTTCGGACAAAAACGGTAGCGACAGTTCCTCCTAACCTTTACAGCCAGCTGTAAAGTCGACTTGACGCGCAGGCTATGCTTGGTATGAATCGAATGTACGCCCCTTGCCTCGAAGCAGGCTTTGGCCACTGGGCATGCTCGCTAAATCCCGGGAGCGCCTCAAATGTCAGGGATTTTTTGCGCACAAGATCAGCCTTCCAAATGCAGAGCCAAGCTGGACCGGGGGGAGGGCGCGTGAGCGAGTAAAAGGAGCGAGTGAGAGCAAAAACAAGGAGGGGCTAGGATGTCAAATTTGGCAGACAGGAATCATTGCTGTCTTTGCGAAAATAATATACGGAGAGCTCCGTAAGATACACATGGTTACTGTTTTTTCTTGAAAACAGAGTATTATTATTTTGTTATTAGGATTTGTTGAACCTTCCCTCAAAATCATATATAGTTCACTATGTATTATAATTATTATGAACCCGTGATATTGACCTAGTATCTTGCCAAATCGGATCTTACTTCATTTTCAAATGAAACCGTTATCCAAATGAGCAATGGCGTCTGTTACCCATGTTAAACACATTCTGTGTACTGATAAAACGTATTCTAATACCAGACGCTTTATTTGACCGTTATTTAAACCAGGATAGTACAGTTCTCACTTTCATTGCCGGACCTGACGAAAGCCATTCAGTTTCAAGAACAGGACAACACACAGCACCACATAAATAATGTAGTAACACAAATACATTGAGGTTGTACTGCCCTCTAGTGGTACAAAGCTACAAGATCATCCGGCTCCTCAGTCGACATAAGATATAGGTAATGTGTAAGATTTAAATAACTGCAGATTCTACAGTTATACCAGCATAAATGCATGCATACATGACCAGAAGACATCTGCAGTTAATATCGGCAGTTATTTAAATCTCCCACTGTGGGCTGGACGTGTAACATGTTTTTATACATGTGCCTAATCGATAGGTAAAATCACTGTCATACCTCAGTTAACCATGGAATTACATAATAGCATTGTTAAACTGAAGTTTACTTCTACCACAAATAGCATCTTTAAACTTTATGGATTTTGCCACTCGCCGTTTTAATTGCTTACAGGAAGTAATAGGCTAATACTATGTTACTACTTGGACTAGTCATAAGAATTGAGCAATTGCTAGCGAGACTGACGACGAACTTTAGGCTGCCAAAGCTATTTCATACGTGAATGACACCAATCAACCTGGTCTCAGATTGATGACGTAGACTATTTTATATACATTTTAGGCAGGGGATTTTGTAAGATATATTACGTGCAGTAACACAACATAAGTTTGAAGTGTTTGAAGTGATTTTCTTTGTAATCCCAACCCAAACCCTAACCTTAACCCCAGTGCTTTAATAGCTAACCTTAACCCTAACCTGAACCCCAGAGCTGTGAGACGTAACCTTAAATTAACCTTTTTTGTTTCCTAACCCTAGCCCAAACCTTAACCCCGGTCCTGTGAGATCTAACCTTAACCCTAACCCCAGTGCTGTGATGCCTAACGACAACGTAACGTTGATGGTAAAATGCTTTTATAACATATACTAGCGACATTGCTATTACTCATAAATCCCCATGTCTAGTGTGGGGCAGTGGGTAAGGCGACTGCCTTGTAATCCAAATGTTGCTGGTTCGATTTTCATAGTGTTCGTAAATATCATACGTTTGTCTGGCGTTGGTGTTCTATTTTATGTTTTAATAGCGATCGTATACATTTGATACGTTGTAATAGCGTTCGTAAGATATGTTATGTTTGAATAATTTCGTAATGTATCATATGTTTTGGTGGCGCATTGTAATGTAACCTAACGTAACGTCACATATCATACGAAATCGGGTGCCGTGGATTTTCGTAAAATAGTCTACGTAGGTTCCTGAGACCAGGTTGCACCGATGCAATAACTATCAGTATAGGTGACGAGAACTGACTTTCTCAAGTGAAAAGCCGAAGGAATTGTGGAAACCCCTGCTGTTTTACTTTCACCTCAAAAAGCATGCACGGAAGCATACTTCGAAATCCACCAGACATACTAGGTCACCCGGGGAACTGGTGGTATACTATTTTCAGCGTACTACGGTTTACTAATCTTCTTGCTTGCGTAACGGGCATACTATACAATATGCGATTTGGGATTCAACCCCAGATCCGGCGACAGTCGTCTTAAAAGCCGTCACGCTAACATCAAACCTCTTGACAAGCTCTTTAGGCGTTTGATTAACGCTTCCACGTTTGAGACCGCGGGGTGTTTCCGCATCAAAGAGTGAGATGGGAGGGGATGGCACGGCCGCACAAACCGGTAGGACAGCTCCCCTCCCCCCTCCCTGTGGTATTTGGGGGAGACAAAGCCTGAAAGGTGTGCCTGATAATTGGAGGTTTGGACTCAGGTGTCATCCGATGCTTTGTACTGAGTGTCAGCTGATCAACTGTATGAAAGAGCACGGTGGTTTTACACCATGACCTTCTGTTAAAGGAGAAGACTCCTAAATGATGTTAACCCGGTGTTTTTGAACACCACTTTTTGGTGTGACTATTAGATGGGAAGAATGAGACAGACACCCACCATTGCGTGTGTTTGCCATAGAGATTATACATTTCCGAAGGGACACTGGTTGGGTCTCGTGTAGCAGACACTGCCAAAAAAACTGAACATACACACAAACATTTACAGACCACACAATAGCACATTTTCAAATCCCTTTATCTTACTGAAATATGGCACACACGCTCAGGGCTCTGAGTCTAACACATTCACACCTTCCTGCAACACATTGACGAGACTGTAAATAAGACCGAGTCAAGTCCACTCCTACCATGCAGCATCAGTCCCATTACAAGCTTAAAGACAAACACTGCGTGCGTGCGTGTGCGCATGCATGTGGTCAATAGCTAGCGGCCTGAATGGGACTTGTGTTCTAGTCGGCCAGGTAGACCTTCTTCAACGTGTGAGACATGAAACAGACTCTTCAACTAACCAATGAGAACCATATGCCCTTAGTTAGCAAGAGGGGAGGTGTGGGTTTGCCTGTTAGTTATGGACCAGGGGAGGTGTGGGTTTGCCTGTTAGTTATGGACCAGGGGAGGTGTGGGTTTGCCTGTTAGTTATGGACCAGGGGAGGTGTGGGTTTGCCTGTTAGTTATGGACCAGGGGAGGTGTGGGTTTGCCTGTTAGTTATGGACCAGGGGAGGTGTGGGTTTGCCTGTTAGTTATGGACCAGGGGAGGTGAAAGGTGGAGGGTAGTTGTGACAGAGGGTTGGGGGTGATTGTCATGACAGGGGGGGGGGGGGGGGGGGGATTAAATCATCAGTGCATAAAACCCTTTTCTAATCCCATTTGGTTCTGGGAGACGGCAGAATCTGAAATCTCCCTGATGAATGAACAAATGATCCTTTTAAATGTGCAGCTTGGATTCACAGCGTCAGTGTAGGAGATGGTGATTATGTGCTGTCCATGGGGCCTTTTGTATAATAATGACTACTATTATATAAACGCGTGAAACTGTTCTTAGATCAGCACGCTTACTTCAACCTTTTACGAACAAAGGCCCCGAAAAAGGTCTCATATCAGCCCTATTCCACATGACTAGTATCACCGGAGAACACTTGTAGGTGTCACCCCAGAATGTCCATTATTCCTGGAAGACCATTCACACTGGATTCTTCCCTTAATTTCAATCCTCCAAAAAATATGTCACAGGATAAAACCTTGTAGCTGTTACGATGGAGGCCAGGACGTTTCCAGAAGACGTTTAAACTTGTCCCGGGTAATAACTGATCATTCAAGCTTGTCATTCTGCAAGACCAGTCCAGGTTCCAAATGCCTCTAGACTGTTGATTTGAGCTGACCAACACACTAGCTATTCATTACTTGGGCTGCGGATATAAAAGCAAACCTGTAATTTGCTTTGTTTTGCTGTCAGAATACTGCTTTGCGATCTACCCACTGCCCAGATTTTTCAAATAAGAAAAAAAAATATTATTGAAAATGTTCAAATCATCAACATGTGACGTGTTTGAATGTGCAGGCCCTTGACATGTAACATGTTTGCAGTACTTTAAGCATACCAGCTTCCAGTTTTCTTACTCAAAACTTAAGCTTGCTCTCGGAAAGCCAATGATAATAGGAACTAGCTTGACAATTAGCCTGAATTATAACTTTTCAGATATTCTTAATGATTTATACTGAATTTAATTACACACAAAAAAGTGTTAAGGATTTGATTTAGAGTGACTCAACCTCAATTAAAGATTGACAGGTTGCAAAAAAAGCCTATTTACTGCATTGGCGCATTCAGCAGTTTCCTGCTCACTTTACCAGTTGTCGAAAAATGTGTCTGTTAGAAAACATCCCAGTCAACTGTCCCAATACACAGAATAGAGGGTCCTTTGAGTGTGAAAGACACTCAATAAGAAAGACAGGAAAATCCAATGCCGTTTGTATTAACACAGCAAAATACACAGGCCTGCTCCACTGTCACCTGCATATGGCGTTGTTGTGTAAAGGTAACACACACACACACACACACACACACACACACACACACGTTAGCTGGGTCTCAGGAGGATCCAGTGATGGTCTGTTATATTGGGGGAGCTCCTTGGGTGTGAAAGACACTGTATCAAAAATACATGAGCAACAACATTAGGTCAGTGTCACAGTCAATCAGAAACCAAGACAAGCCACATCCGATAAAGAGTCAGCCTGCTCTTCTCTGCTGTCACGTGATCACCTGTTGTTGACGTTGCTGTGGAAAGGTAACCCGATATTTCTCATGGTGGGTCGATGTAGCCGGCCCGTTGGCTCTGACACACACAACTGGCTCTGCTCCATAGCTCCACTCTGCCTTCTGTAAGACAGTTCAACAGCGGTACAATGACTAAACCTTAACCTTTTCTCCTGAAAGGTCACATCTTTGGTCAGCCATTTGTCACCCCTATTCTCCCCAACAGCACACCCAGCCTGCAGCCAAACCAAAACCGGGTAAAACCAGCTGGAGCGCCAGTTACCAATACAAACACCTCATGAACATCAGTCTTATTTGTCCCAATCTGGCTGACCTTATCCCTGAGCGATTTCACATGTGGGTGTGTCTGCGATCGAGGTTAACAACCGACTCCCGAAGTCAACGGACAGAGTTGTGGGCTCCTGGATGGTGCAGCAGCAAAGTTACCGAATTGCAGCTTCATTGCGGCCAAGAGTTGGTGGTGCACTGTAGCGACTCCTTGTGGTAGGTCAGGCACCTGCAAGCTCAATCATGGTTGTAAACAGTGAAGCACACTCCCCGCAATCTGACAAATACGTACTATAATTGTTGCTAATTGCAAATTGGCTTAATTTCAATATTTTAAACAAAAGGTTAAGTGCTTCGCCTGTCAGTGAGTGTTCTACCTTCATACTCAAACATGCAGATAAACCAGTACTGTTTTCACCATCGTGTGACCACAGACAAACCTGAGGTCATCAGAACACACCAACAATAATGAACCATTGGGATCGTCACACCACAACTAGTTCAAGGTCTCAAAGCAAGTGGCGTGCCTGATTGAAATGCTCCCAACACGCACAACTAACTGGACCGCCCTTTCACATCAGTTACACACAGACACACGCCACTGCAGGTTGTGAGCAGGGCCTCTGATGAAAGCCTTGTGTGTTTAATAGTTGTAGGGGAAATTATAGAGTTGGGCCTATAAACCAACCATACCACTCAACGTACCCAAAGCATTGGTCTATCGCTCATTATGTGTCCTGCACTAAAGAAACATTGAGTTGGAAATTACATGTTGCTTATATGGGCAATAGTTAATGGAATAAATGATGGCTACAAAAGTAAGTATCAGTTGTTTTAAAAGGTACTTAAAAAGCTGTGGGGCACATTGTGATAAACACGCATCTGTTGTTTTTTCATTGACTCAGGCAATTCGCGGCAGTTTGTTTGGTCTCCATGGTCCAGATCGAACATACAACCTTTCAAATTGAGTGTAACGCATGCTGATGGCTTCCTATGAAAATACAATTGTCTCAAGACGGTTTCCTTCTGGTGACACTGCACAGACACCGCGCCCCACCCATTCCTCCGAAGACTAGAAAACAGCCGAGTGTCATTCTTCCCGTCATGCCCTGGTACATCTGGCAGCAGTCCTGGCTTGGGCTAATGATGAGCTGATGACTGAGCATTAACACAAACACACACACCCAGGGGTGTCAAACTAGAAAGCAGAGTTCACTGTAACAGGTTTTTAACAAGGCGTTACCCTGGTGTTTGTAGCCATGGCTTCCCCTATCAGAAAGGAATACAGGCATCCTGACCCGCTGGAGAGACCTCCATGACAACCGGTCCTGTGGGTGGAGGACCTGATGGAAACCACCCCTCAGCAGATCTCCACAATACTCCACCGTGGGGATCAGGAGGACCTGAAAGAAACCCAGCCTCAGAACTCCACAAGGCCACAGGTATGCAAAGGATCTCTACGACGCGGCATCACTCCATGAAGGCGTGCAGCATTCCTGTAGCTTTCGCAACATTTTGCAGAATTGGGAAGGGAATCCAGGCATTTATGAAATTCCTGAGAATTTGATTAAAGTTACCGGATTTGTGCACCAGTCAGAGGTCAAGGACTCCTGGGTCAGAATGCCGGGCTGTCCAGGGAAAGGAATGGGCTGTTGCTGCCATTTCAAACGTCGTTTTATACACCCTGACAGTTCATCCTAACGACGCGCCAAAATGTTCCCACCAGCCAGCTGATGCCCCTCATTGAAATGAATGGAGCTCTGTTGCTTCGCAGCCCTGTAAACAATGGCTTGTTGTTGCTGCGACAGCCACTGAAAATATGAACGAGAGTGAGGAGGACACCAGAGAGCTGTCAAACTTTTACAAATCCTAATCTAAGGTCTTAAACCTAAAATTCGAACCCAACACTTTTGGAATGAATGGTTTAAAGCTTTTTTCCCGTTAGAGAGGTTCTGGGGGTCGTCGCTTCCAAAGAAACAACAACAATTACAGCACAAATGAAACCTCCCAGGAGTCTCAGGAGAACAAAACCAAAAAGGGTAAAAGAGGTGGAGTGGGAGGGAGAGAAAAGAGAACAGAAAGGGAAGACAGGGAAGAGAGAGAACAGAAAGGAAAGACAGGGAAGAGAGAGAACAGAAAGGAGGAAAGACCCCTAGCAATGGATTCCTGCTTGGGATGTATTCACAGGGCAGGTGGAAGAACTGGAGCCATGAAGTTGCTTTATGATGGACAAATAACACAAAGAAACAAGGTATTTTGAAATAAAACAAAAACAAGCCAGGAGAGTGTCCAGTCTCCTTTAACAAAAATATAGAGATACAATACTATACAAAATATGTATATATTTTTTAAAACCAGCTACCCTTCCTGTCTCCACAAGCCTTTTTTTCTGTTATTATCCTGTTCTGCTGTGGGGCAGAATTATTGAGTACAGTTTAGTTCACAGCAGTGAAGCTAAGTGTATCCTGCTGTGGTAATAACTGTTGTTCAGCTGGGCTGCACCTCCCTCTCCTGAATGTTCTAGAAAGCGGGAGCATTCCAAAGGTTTGTCATAAATGCAAACGAGGAGGCGGGGCTTCCAGGGCCTTGGCTGTTGATGCTCGCTGAGGACGCAGGCTATTGTGGAAACAGGTCGACTGTATTGTATCGGGACAAAAGAGGCCTCGCACAACCACAACACCGGGTGACATCATCAGCCTGGGGAGAAAACAAAAAGCCAGCGGGGGGGCCAGTGGGAGGCACTCAGTGGGTTCCTCTGCTCCCATACTTGGCTCACTGAGGATGCACCCCAAATGGAACACTGCTCCCTATACAGTGGCCTAGGTTTGACCCGGGCCCTGATCCAAGTAGTGCACAATAAAAGGGAAGATGTTGTAATTTGGGATACTTGCCAAAAGAGCACAATTTGTTTAAGAGGCTTGCTTGGCAGTGGAAACCCTGCTGAAAATAAAGTACTGCATCGGACCTCCTAGGCTGTGTAGATATTGCTTTTTATTTTCAGAGAGACAGATGGGGGGGCAAGAGAGAGAGACGGAGCAGCGGGACCTGGAAAGGCATGATTGGTGCCCCCCCACACTCGCCCTCTCAAACGCAGGATGAACGGACAGGAAACCAGATACATGAGTGGAGACATCTGTCTGATAGAACACCAGTGAGGTTTTATATCAACCGAGTCAAAGCGCTGATCTAGGACCTGTCTTACTGTGTTCCTAGATCAATACTTCTCCTCTGAGATGCAGGGGTGACCAGATCTTAGATCAGTGCATCTAGTCAGACATTCCACGGACTCACAAAACTTCTAGAACAAAACTAGAAAAGACCCCTGCAGAGTTTATTAAAACACAAATAAAATATATATTGCTCCTCTTAGCAGCTCAATCATAGCAGACCCTTGAAAGGGGAAAAAAGGGCATATTCCCTCTTTCCGCTGGCTGGCCAGTATGCTGTGCTGCTAGACTGCATGCCTGCTGAGAAGGATTGGCTGCTGCCTAATCTAGGAAGGAATTTTCTTGCCAAACAGAATTCAAGCATGATTATGTTGGGGCAGCCATAAGGAGTGCGTGCACGGTTGAGGGCAGGACTGTGTAAGGAAAAGGGTGGAACTATGGGTTGTGGGTAAGTTATGGAGACAGGTGGGAAATAGCGTAGAGTAAGAGCTTCCTGGTGGAATGGTGCGGGGGCAAAAAACTCCAGCCTTACGATACACCCACAACATATCATACGATGTCTTGCACGATCAAACGACTGGTAGCCGTGTCGCTCCGAGTACGGCGGCAGGCCTCAACACCAACCTTACGGCAGTTTGTGGGAATCCTTATTTGCCTAGCCACACATAAAGAAGACTTCCCACAAACCGCCAGTGTTATGAGATTAGACTGATAAACATCAGAAAACAGGTCTTGCCTGATATTGTAAGAGCACACTTACGTTTTTCATCATCCGCGTGCACTAACGACGCAGCTCGTGACAGAACATCCAAAGGCGTCTCCATTCTTCACAACAACCTGAAGTAGTAGAATTAGTTAATCATATGATTTATTTTAAAAAAAGCTGCAGTCTTCATGGACTATGAATAAAAATGGACTGCATGCTTATAGTGTTGCATGCATAATTCGGGCTATGCAGTCTGGGGAACGTGCTCGCAGGACGTACATGATTTATTAGCTCCTCGTGTCTTGTAGAATGTGTAATTTGTAACCACTAACAGAACTCGTGTGCGTTGGTGACGTCGCCCTGCCAGATCTGCACTGATGAATGAAAAATTGGACAAATCCCCTCTAGCACGCACTTCTCCCGTCCTCGTCTCCCCTCGATTCCCACACTTAACATTCCAAAGATACCGTTCTCCCTTTCAGTGATTCTTATTCAGGAAACTACTTTCGGAAATAAGTTTTTGACTACAAAACCTGACATTTCTCCTAAACAACTTTTACAACGGCTTCCATAGAAATAAGAACTGACTAACGCGGGAGGGTACATCCAATTATGCGCCATAACACAAGTTGGATGTGCGAATTACTCAACAATAAAACCCAAACCATACTCACAGTTAACGTGGAATATCTGTCCCATACTGATTTCCCATTATGACAATTATAAAACGCTTTATTTTCCTTTCAGGATAATTTCCACGCAGCATGGGAATGTAATTCAAGTTTGCTACAATGTTTCACAATCGAACTAGTAGTGTTCAGCAGGGTAGTCGCTACATCGTACATACATACCGCCTTTCCTTCGAGCGCCACTTTGGAATCTTCGGAATTATATTCGCACCGATTACAACTCTGAAGGAGAATCCTTTATCAGCGTAAATCCACAGAAAGAAAAGGAGCCAGCTCAATGTTTTTGCGACCGAAGGCGGGGGGGGGGGAAATGATCGGACCAACTTGTGAACTTCGTAGCAAACGAACGAGGAAGGGGGAAGAATGTTTGGAATGATAGAATTCTCTTCCTAGCAGGTGGTGAAAGTGCTGAGATCCCATTGGTCTAGCTCTACGAAATGATATCAGCATAAATTAACATAATTACATTGCATCACATCCTTTGCAGGTACATGACAAGGAAATAGTTTCAAAGCAGTTTTTGATAGCAAGATAGGCATGTGGTCCTTCTCCGTGTAACGAAGTGGCTTGCACTCTGTAAACAATGCATCTCGCACCACGTAGTGCATAGCACGTCAAGGAGTCATTATGTGCCTTTAACAAAAAACGTACCAGCCAAGTGAGTCAGCAGATACACCTTAAGCTCCTGACTCTTTAAGCTGACTCATTTCCTGAGTAATAATGCAGTCCATAACAAACACACAAACCCCATGTAGCTGTCCACAGAACCTTGCATATGAACTGTTCTGTGTGAATGTGAAGCTAACAAACATGAAACAAAAGACAAACCACCAGGACACACAAATCATGTTAGAACACCTGTATTAAGTGCAGCGAGGGCGTGTGAACAGAGAGACAACTGAAGACCCCGTTCAAACAGATCAGTGATGACTCAAACACCACCACGATTCCGTAGAAGTTCCCTGTACCAAATGCCAGTGACATACTCATCTTTCCCCGTTTTCCTTTTTACAACAGTGCCATCCTAGAAATGGCTTACTTACGCCAGTTGACAGATGTTTCACTGGCAGACTCAGACCAGCTGTGATACTGAGGGGACGGTGCTTAGACAACAAACAATGTCGAAGATCTGCAGGTACCTGGGGTGTCAATGACCACAACGACCACGACTGGCTGGGTGTCAACGAACTGCACCAATCCAACGAGTAAATAAACCAAAAATAACATTGCATGAAAACAAAATAGAGGCAGTAGGAAGACCAGCTGCTTTCAAATGTCAATTGTTCTGGTATTACTCCCCTCAAAGCATTGCTCAGAGGGTGGTGTGTGCCAATTGGTTGGTAGAGACATTTCAACAGGCAGTTCATCCAATCAGAAGACAGACTGAGAAAATCAAGGCCTCTTCCTTCTCCAGCCCTTCCACATCTTCTGCAGCTTCTTAGCGCTATAAGTCACAGACTTCCACACTCCTGTGTGAGGAGAACACAGTCAGCTGGGTCAACATTATCAAATCAGTCAACATTATCGTACGACATCCTCGCCATAGCAACACAACTGACAGGTGAATAAACAGATGTATTTTTTTTTTTTTTTTACCAGCAGTGGCGATTCCTTTGGCGGTCTGAGTTATGCTTGAAGTCTTCACTATAGAAGATATCCCTGTAAAAGGACACAGTAGGGGACAAAACTAAACATTTTAAAATGAACACAAATTATTGCAAACTGTGCAGAAATGATAATGGATAATTGGTCACCTAGCCAAACTAAATGATAGTGACTTATGAGACCATTAGGGGTAACTGCCTAGGGTGTTAGGCTGACAGGTCACAATGCAGGTTCAAGTCTCTCAGGACACTAGTAACAGAAGGCAGGCAAGGCCTCTGTCCACAGACACTAATGTGGTTTACATTGAGAACAGAATAACAGGTTTTTCACTTTGCCGCCTCTGGGATCTGATCCAACAACCTTTCTGTTACCGGTCAAAAGCTTTGACCGCTGGATCTGGCAGCCCTTGTTGACCGTGTAATTCTTGGTGTAACTGGCTGTGAACTGTTTTATTTCCGTGCTCTGTTTAAGGGACGGAACATTTCACAAGGGATAGAAGACGACACGGATCTGACGACACAGAAATTAAACTCATTTGCCGACCTCCGGACATTGTTGAAGAACGAATGTAGTTCCTGGGGTAAAATGAGTTTTGACGTCCCTGCCAGACGAGGTACCTTGTTGAACCACAAATCCACAGTCAGGGTCCTGGGCCACCTGCAATAAGATCTCCTCCACGTCCCGGTTCTTCCCAGGGGGGTCCACAAGCCATGTTATCCTCTGCTGCAGTGTCCTGGGGAGGGCCATCAGCTGGACAAACAGACCCTCTGGACTTTTATCTACCTAGAACATAAACCCACGCGTCATACAGCTACAGCCCACGCGTCATACAGCTACAGCCCACGCGTCATACAGCTACAGCCCACGCGTCATACAGCTACAGCCCACGCGCCATACAGCTACAGCCCACGCGCCATACAGCTACAGCCCACGCGCCATACAGCTACAGCCCACGCGTCATACAGCTACAGCCCACGCGTCATACAGCTACAGCCCACGCGTCATACAGCTACAGCCCACGCGTCATACAGCTACAGCCCACGCGTCATACAGCTACAGCCCACGCGTCATACAGCTACAGCCCACGCGTCATACAGCTACAGCCCACGCGTCATTCACTGCAATCCGGAAAGTATTCAGACCCCTTCACTTTTTCCACATATTGTGAAAGACTTTTATTCTAAAATGGATTACATTTTTTGCCTCAGTCATCTACACGTGATACCTCACAATGACAAAGTAAAAATCAGAAGTTTCTAATGTTTTAAAAATGTATGAGAAAATCTGAAACATCACATTTACGTAAGTATTCAGACCCTATGCTATGACACCCAAAATCAGAGCTCAGGTGCATCTTGTTTCAACTGATCATCGTTCCAGATATTTTTACCACTTCATTAGTGTCCACCTGAGGTAAATTCAACTGACTGGACATTATTTGGAAAGGCACACAGCTATATAAGGTTCCATTGTTGACCGTGCATGTTAGAGGGTTAACCGGGCCATGGAACTGTCCATAGAGCTCCGAGACATGATTGGGTCGAGGCACAGATCTGGGGAAGGGTAACAAAAACATTTGTGCCACTACAGGTCTTCAAGAACACATTTTTAAATATGATTTGAAGCATAATAGTGGGAGCGACTTCCTCAGTGGGAGGGACTGCACGACTCATCAGGAATGAGGAAAGGATGAAGAGAAATACAGAGAGGTAATTGGAGAAAACCTGATCCAGAGCACACAGGACCTCGGAGTAGGGCAAAGATTTTTTTCAGCACAACAACGAACCCGAAGCAAACAGCAAAGACAATGCTGGAATGACCTCAGGACAAGTCAATGAAAGACTCTGAGTGGCCCAGCAACAGCCCAGAGTTGAACCCCATTGAACATATGTAAGATCTGCAAGGAAGAATGCAAGAGACTGCCCAAATTCAAAAGGCATACCCAAGGACACTCAAGTCTGTGACCGCTGCTAAAGGCTCTCCTACAAATAATAGAATAAAGGGTCTAAATACTAAATTATGTTCTTATTTGAAATGAATTGGCACAAATGTCTAAAGATTTTATTTTCACTTTTGGGTATTGTACATAATCAGAAATATATTAACTATAATGCAACAACATGTGGAGCAGTTCAAGCGGTCAGAACACTTTTATACAACCAAAACAAACACCTCACCTCCAACTTCCCGTGTTGAGGCTTGTACACCACCTGAGGGCACTCCTGTAGGATATTGTTGTACAGGATGCGGAAATGTTGCAAGTTGTCTTTGACGATGTTAGCTACCTTGGACCTGTCTTCTCCAATCACCATCCTGAAATCCCCTTGGGGGGCGGGACAAAGGACAGTTTAACCAACCACACTAAGCAGAGCAGAAAACTGCCAGCCACAACACTACAGTGGGAGGAAAGGAGTTGGACGTGATGCTCTCCTTGTACGCTCACACATTTTGCTCTGTATAGAGAAATCATTTCCTTTTAAATCAACAGTGCTAGAGTTAGTAATGCATCACTGGATACTGATGGAGGGTCAGATCAAAGTGATTAAAGGGATATTTTGAGAGTTTGGCTAAGAGGCACTTCACACATTTCCCTGCAATCAGGTGAATTTGTGGATACCATTTTTATGTCGGTTCCAAATAGGTTTCTATCATAGGTCTGTTCAGTTGCTTACTAGTAAAAGCAGAATGAGAAATGATTCAGGAACAGCTAGCATGGGGCAGTATACTGTGGCCTGGCAGTTAGAGCATCTGACAAGAAACGTCACGGCTGCTAGGTCAAAGTCTGAAAATGAGCAAATAAAATCAATCATTCTGTCCTTGATTCATTCACAAGGGGGTTAGTAGAACAAATGCCTGATTGGCAAATCCCATACTTTAAGATATTTACATGGCAAAAGGGAGCAGAGCCTAATACCACAGAACAGGTTGGAAGAGTGAGCGAGGAAACTTGGGTAAACTCTTAAGTTCAACAGGACAGGAACTCCCATTACAGCCAGGATAGTTTCTATGGCAACCTGTCCTCTAATACTCCTAGAAAGACTAACTGACCGAAATCCTGTTGAATAAAATGACTGTCCAGTGAGTTGGACATATTACATTCAATTTCCCTCCCTGTAAAACAGTGTCTTCATCCACTTAATTTGAGAAAGACAACAAATTGTATTTCAAATGTTTTGTTTTGGTGTTTACAAAAATATCCATCAAATAGCACATAGGCAGAATGTTTGAATGTTAAGGCACATTAAAAGTTTTGTAAGACTATACAATTATGTTATTGCCAGACGGGATTTTTTTTATTATTACGTTTAATGCCATGTTTAATGTCCATTGGTGTTGAACATGCTATTTTTTCCCACTAAGTGATAAAATAACTGTATGAAAACATTTTGAATAACTTTGAAATGCATCTGGTCACAACAAAATGTATAAGGGGATATTTTAAGATATTTGTATTAACCCTCACCCTGATTTGATCATGTATTAATCAAAGCTGTTGTCTGATTTTACTGGTCCTTAACTCTCAGGACAGTCACGGTGTAAACCGGGGGTTAACCTGCCCCAGAGCAGGTTAGTACCAAATGATTAGTTGCCACAGAAACGTGCCCGGCTAAAACATGACACTTTTACATGACTGGCTGTCCCTTGTTGAACTCAAGAATTGACCGAAGTCACTCCTTGAACCTGATGGGCAGCAGTCACCAGCATAGGAGAGGCCGGCTATCTGCAGGAAGAGGTCCTCCTCAGAGAAGCTCTCTGGTAGCATGAGGAAGGAGGCGGTCACAGCGCTCTTCAGGTTGCCCACCAACGCAGCACGCAGTTTCCCGTTCTCACCCTGAGCCAAGATCTTAACCTGGACGAGAACACCACAACAACAACAACATCACCTACAGAGTCAGAGGGGTGTAAACACACAGCGTATATGAGGATCCTGTTCCAGCCGGGCTAATAGATTCTAGAAGTGTCACTAAACAAGAAAACAGGTAAGCCTAGTTCAGTCGGCCCACAACAGAAAGTGTTGCCATCTCCAGATTCTAACCCGGGTCGCCCACATGAAAGGTTGTGTCGTTAACCACTACACCAGAGCTGTACACTGGCTGGGTGTCAGTATAGCCTCTTGTCTCTATCCTGAACAAATCCACTTTTGCCTCTGGCTGTTTTAACAGTTAACTGGCCATTCGTGAATGACATTGATACAGTTAAAATGACTAACGTTTCTTACTAAGTTTACCTCCACCACAAAGTGTCCATGTATGGCGTTTGCCCCTGGCTATTTAACAGCATATTAGCCAGTAATAAGCTTTACCGGTATCTACTAACTTACTGGAATAATCAAAAGAGTTGAGCAATTGCTAGTGAGTCTGCCAAAGCTATTTTTTCTTTTTTTTTTTTTTTATGGCCAAACAATGTACTTTTTTCTTTCATTCGTGAATGATACAATAACTATCAATAAAGGCGACGATAACTAACTTTTTCATCAAGTGAAAAGACGAAATATTTGTGGAATCTACCTGAAATAAATAATAAATGTTGTTTATCTCAATAGATTCTTTCACATGAGAGGCACTGTCTTTAACCACTACGCCACGGCATCACACGTTTCAGCAGTCTCTAGACTCCATTGAGGATTGTGTTAAACTGACTAACGTTTCTTATTAAGTTTACCTCCACCATAGCGTCTAGGAACTGTATTGCTCTTGCCACTGGCCGTTTAACAGCTTATTAGCCAGTAATAGTCTTACTAGTATCTACTAACTTCCTAGGAATAATCATAAGAACTGAACAATTGCTAGCAAGACTGAAGATGAACTTTTCCATGCAAGAAACAGTTGCAATATAACCGTATACAGTTTCAGTTAAGGCTTACTGTAACGTACCTACTCTGTTAAGCCAGCAAATGTGGTTGTCTATCCTGACCCAAAAAGCATGCACAGATGCGTACTTCCAAAATCCACCAGAAACAGTCGCAACATAACAGTAAACTGTTTTATTTCAATAATTCATAATGCATACTTTGCTATGCCTGCGAGGAGATACGAACTCGGGCCCTACAGTTCACAGGTCCACTTCTCTAACCACTACGCTATTTAACAAGAAGTAGTCAGTCAGTCAGTGACACACTCACTCAGTAAGAGACATTCGCTTATGCGGTCCAGCAAAAACACCTACTGCCCCCACATGGTTCCAAAGTGGTACTGCACCCCTGAAGAGTTCAATAATAGTAGTCAACAACCTCCATGATGACAGTACCTGGACGTTAACCTTCCTAATGACAACGACTGGGTGGGTTCGGGTTGGTTAGGGTTAGATGTCGTGTCTGGTGTGGGTTTTTGGCTCACTGACCGGTTTGTGCAGTCTCCCAGCCACATACATGGTCTTCCAGTGTAACAGATCGTCAGTGAGAGAATCAGTACTAATCACACCATATTTAATGATCTGTTGAGAGAGAGAGAGAGAAACACGGTCATTCTCACTCATAACGTTTTACACATTACACATACAGCACCAAATTTGCATTTATCCTTTTACTTAAGTTGTTTGTAATGTTTTTTTTATTTCATTTAACTTTCACCTTTGTAATTTATTACAACTTTTTATTATTATTTTCCACTTTCTGTGGCAATGTGAACAAATGTTTTCCATGCCAATTAGGCACTAAACATTTTTAAACTGAAGCAGAGAGCAAAACAGAGCAATACAGACAAATAGCAAGACAGAAAGAACCAGAGAGGGAGAGAGCCAAAAAGCAGTACAGACATTAAGCCCTTTACAAATTGTGTTAAAACCCAACATTCAAGGTAAATCCAAAGACAATCACAATATAAAAACACAACAATAAAAACTAAAAAGATGCAAGAGCCCAGGACAGATTGAAAAAAATTGGTTAAGATTTTAGTAAACTTTTGCATGTGAAGCCTGAATCCCACAGACCTTCATAAGACAGTTCAAGTTCAAATACTGGTGTAATGACATTACCTATCTTGCCTTGTTTATGAGAAACTGAGTCAGAGTAAAGGGACGCTTTCCTGATCTTGAGAATACAGCTCGTTTAATTTCCCTTGTACAGCAGAGTGAGTGCAAGGAGGTTACTAACATTTGAGAAATGCCTCAGATTTAGTTTGGGACCAGTGCTAATGTAATCTCCTCATAGATGTATCCTAGCATCAGGGATGTCTTCATGCAAGTCATTCACCCAAACGTTGAACAAGACAAAAATGACATCTAGAGGTTTGTGTCTTGGCATAATGACTAGGGTGTTAGGTCACAATGACTCTATTCTTTCTGACTTTGCTACAGTGGTGTCAGAAGACACATAGGCCTCAGTCCACCAATGCCTTATCTACCTAGAAACACAAGTACCTTTCCATCCACGGGCACTAACGTGTTGTAGTAAACTCCAGCCCCATGTTCCTGTATCCGGCTGATCTTCCTCGGCCCCAGGAACTTCAACAAAGAGTAATGTTTTCTGTTCTGCATCAGGTTCATAGTATGCCATGTTACTGGGTCGTCCACCACTAACACAAAGTCCAGCATGTTTTTCTGAGGGGGGAGGATTATTGTCAGTTAGTAACATTACGAGATTGCCTGATTGTAGTCGTACATGTGACAATGCTGTCCCCTATTCAGAACTCCGTGTCTTTGTCACACAGGCACTGACAGTTCCATAAATGTTTTGAGAGCAGCTGAAATGGCAACCTAGATTCCTAGCATCTGTGAAATGTCCAATTCCATGCACTGCAGAAGACTACTAAATAAAACTTGACTTACCGCCATTTGACTTTGACTAGTTCCGTTTTGTTTGAAAACTCCAGATCCATAGGCAAATGCCAGACTGATGTCTTGAGGAAACAGCGACAGTATTCTTCGGTAAAACACACTCGTGTTCTGCAAAGCTGGAAGCGTCATGATTCCAAGGCGCCCTGGCAACTTCAACCAGTTAAATTTAGCTAACTAGTTAGTTACAACAGTGACATTACAGACATAACAGTAGGTACCTAGCTGCATGACAGTTAGCGAGTTACTGTGTATCAACTAACTACTGGTACTAACGTTGCCAAATTGGCCATACAAACCGAACACGAAAAAATAACGTCAAGCGATTTGTGTGGCGGTCAGTATAGAGCACAACGCAATATAGGGCACAACGTTTCTCCTTGACCAGGGTTTACAGTACACAATGTAAGCCAAGCTGTATCAACGTTAGCTAGCAAACTAACTGCGCTGGGTTCTTCTTCTCTTAATGTTTTGACTGACCAATTGAAAGGTGCTATACTGCCACCTACTGTACCGGCATGGGAGGTCGGGTCACGGCCTACCTACATCATCATGCTCTCGAGTTCAAACCTCTCTGGCTGAGATATTGAGACACTTTCAATCTCAAATCGCGTACTACATACTACAAGTACGTAAAGTACTTGGTATGAAGTGATGGTAAAGTAAGTACTGTTTAGTTGATTTGGGACCGACTGGGATATAGTACCTCGTCATAAAACTGCGTCTCAACATAACATGATTTTGTGACTCATTAACATCACACCAAATGTGAATATTTAGCTAGACACCATTAAGCAGTGTTAAACGGACTAACTTTTTGTGAACTTCATTCCAAATATTCTGCAGTAGGCTGGACAACTTTTACAACCTTTAAATTAATCAATATTATGCACATACATTATATTTTAAAAAATTACTTCAAAAATGTGTTATAACGCAATCACTTTTTAAAATGTCATCATACAAACTTCATTAAAAGATCAAAATATACTACCCTAGGGTGGACAACTTTTACAACCTTTGATTTGATCCAGAAACCACAACTAGAATCTTTGATAATTCACAAATTTGGAAAAACTTACATTTAATACACATTTTCATAATTTTAAAATTACAATTATATCGCAGTAACTTATACATTAACAAAAAGATTCATATAAAATTAATTCCAAGTTTAAGATATTCTCCAGGAAGCTGGACAACTTTTACAACCTTTGATTTGATCCAAAAAGCACAACTAGAATCCAGTTTTATTGCAATAACTATTTCAAAAAGATTAATAGAAACCCCATTAAAAGTTCAAATTATTCTCACGTACGCTGGACAACTTTTAAAACCTGTAAATTTATCGAAATAGTACACTTCAATTTAATACACATTTTCAAACTTTGCAAAATACCATTATATCGCAAAAACTTTTTCAAAAGGTATCATAGAAACTTTCAAAAACATAGAAGTTCTAAATATTCTACCACAGGGGGCACAACTTTGACAACCTTTGATTTGATCCAAAAATCCCCCATTTATCATGAGCTGAACTCAAAGATCAAAGACTCTCTATGTACACAAAAGGCATATTTCTCTCAAATCTGTCTAAATCTGTGTTAGTGAGCACTTCTCCTTCGCCAAGATAATCCATCCACCTCACAGATGTGGCATATGAAGATGCTGATTAGACAGCATGATTATTGCACAGGTGTGCCTTAGGCTGGCCACAATAAAAAGCCACTCTAAAATTTGCAGTTTCACTGTATTGGGGGGGTCCGAGGGGTCCGAAAACCAGTCAGTGGAATGTTGGTCCACTCCTCTTCAATGGCTGTGCGAAGTTGCTGGATATTGGCAGGACCTGAAACATGCTGTCTTATACGCCGATCCAGAGTATCCCAAACATGCTCAATGGGTGACATGTCCGGTGATTATGCTGGCCATATAAGAACTGGGATGTTTTCAGCTTCCAGGAATTATCTACAGATCCTTGCAACATGGGGCCGTGCATTATTATGCTGCAACATGAGGTGATGGTTGAGGATGAAAGGCACAAAAATGGGCCTCAGGATCTCGTCACGGTATCTCTGTGCATTCAAAATGGCATCAATAAAATGCACCTATGTTCGTTGTCCATAACACACGCCTGCTCATACCATAACCCCACCGCCACCATGGGCCACTCGAACCACAACGTTGACATCAGCAAACCGCTCAAACCACACAACGCCATACACACGGTCATCTGCCTTGTATAGTGAAAACCGGGATTCAACTTGTGAAGAGAACACCTCTCCAAAGTGCCAGACGCCATAGAATGTGAGCATTTGCCCACTCAAGTCGGTTACGACGACGAACTGCAGTCAGGTCAAGACCCCGATGAGAACGACAAGCATGCAGATGAGATTCCCTGAGACGTTTTCTGACAGTTTGTGCAGAAATTATTTGGTTTTGCAAACCGATTGTTGCACCAACTATCCAGGTGGACAGGAGGTGAAGATGCTGGATGTGGAGGTCCTGGGCTGGTGTGGTAACACGTGGTCTGCGGTTGTGAGGCCGGTTGGATGTACTGCCAAATTCTCTGAAACGCCTTCAGAGGCGGCTTTTGGTAGAGAACTGAACATTCAATTCACAGGCAACAACTCTGGTGGACATTCCTGCAGTCGGCATGCCAATTGCACGCTCCCTCAAAACATGTGATATCTGTGGCATTGTGCTGTGTGATGGAATTGCACATTTTAGAATGGCTTTTTAGGTGGCCAGCCTAAGGCACACCTGTGCAATAATCATGCTTTTGGCCTTCTAGTGGATTCAGACCTCCTCTAGAAGTCAGTGTGGAGGAACACAGTGACATTACAAACCTTCGGAAGGTCGGAAACCAGTTGAAATAAATGTACAAACTGTGAGGTATGCACACTTGAAAATCAAACCATATGCTAGTGTTCAATTAATGTTAAGCCTCCTTGAACCAAAAAATGTCTGACAGAAACATTTATGTATTAAAAATACAAAACTGAAATATAATAATCGGATAAACCTTGATCCCCTTGTAAAACATGTACGAAGCTTGATTAAGGTATCTTGTTGGAACAAGTAATTATAACACTTTTCTCTGATAGAGGAAATCACACCAAACCCCACAATATGAAATAGGCATTACTGTGAAATATAAATTTATTTTAACTTATTAATGTAATTTATAATTTACTTTTCACTGATACCCGAGTATAAAGCTAAAACATAATCCTCTGACATGGACCTCAATCACAATTATGACTAGACTTTACCACCCCAAAGTGACCAAAAATATGAAGTGTGTCCTGCTGGCTTATGGATTAACTGGGATGTCTTCACTGTCAGTGACACCTCTGATTGGCAGATCTGTATATCAGGGTTTTTGGCATCACCAGCTGGTCCAATACAGAAATATGGGTAGAGCTTATCAGTAAACGTGTCTTTGTGGGTGTAGATAAGAGTCATGTCTTCAGAGTCATAGAAGGACACCGTCCCCCTCTCGTAGTCCAGCTGCACTTGGATCCTGTTGGGTCTCCTCTTCAGAGTCAGGGTCTCACTCATTCCATTTGTATACTCACCACTCATTTGCATAACAGCCCAGATTCCGGACTTTGGAGACGCAAATACCTCCCCCTTCCTGTCAATGGACTCTTTAGCCACGCCCAGGCTCCACCTAGGATGGTCCCCCACCTCTATCTCCCAGCTGGGTCTTCCAGTGCTGAAGCCTTCCGAGGCCAGAACAACCGTATGATATGTGAATCTCTCTGGATTGTTGGGGGGTTGCTGCTTGTCTGTGTTTCTCACACTGGTCAGATCATCCGACAGAGAGAGCCAGGCGTTTGCAGTGTTGGGGTCCAGAATCACAGGGGCTTTAAAACAAAACACATTTTACAACATAATGTATAAATATTACAATCTAACCAGGACTGGTGTCTGGAAAGATCTGCAAAGTGATCTTTAGTTCAACTAAATGTATCAGGGCTTTTTTTATTTTTAATTAAAGGAAACCATGTTCTCTCTGATCTGGTACTCACTGTGTTTGATAATCCCTTGCATCTTCTCCCAGACTCTGAACTGCAGGTTGCTCAGGTGTTTGGTCATGTCTATCAACTCACCTGGTCCCACCTGTGGATCTGGCAGAGTGCACTGGGCTCTGGAAGAACAGACAGGAGTAAGTTATGCTGTGGTATCAGGTTCAGAACCACAGAGATAAGGGACACAGGAAGTAGATTACTTACCTTTCCTTTGTGGCCTTGAAATTCTGGAGAAAAAACACATCATATTTATTAACAGATTAACAGAGTCCATTTAGTCTTACAATAAGAGAGAAGTTCTTACCTGCAGGAATATGATGTCTTCAGCTTTCAGCTCTTCCTCTATGGATCTGGTTTTGCCTAAAAGTGAAGATATCTCTTTGCTTATCTCCTTAACTTTATTTTTCATCATTTGACTCTTCTGCTTCTCTTCCTCATTCAGTGCAGCTATTTTGACCTCTTCTTCCTCTCGTAGAAACTGCCGAAGCTTCTCAAAGTCCTCTTTAATCTGAGTCTCTGCTTGCTGGGCCTGGTTCTGGAGACAGGTGAAGGAATGCATTTAACATATCAGCACAGTTTATATACTTTAATTTGTGTTAATTGCATTCAGTGTATGTACTGTACGTACCATGTTTGTAGCAACTATAAAACTCAAACAGATAATAATACATTTCATATTGTAGATCCTTCAAAGTAACCACCCTTTGCCTTGATGACAGCTTTGCACACTCTTGGCATTCTTTCAACCAGCTTCATGAGGTAATCACCTGGAAAGCATTTTAATTACCAGATGTACCTTGTAAAACGTTAATTTGCTTCTTCCTTCCTCAGTGCATTTGAACCAGTCAGTTATGTTGTGATAAGGTGGGGGGGTAAACAGAAGACCATCATTGTGGATATGATGGCAAAGAGCAGCTCAAATAAGCAAAGAGAAACAACCGTCTTAAACAACAATCATTACTTCAAAAAGGCCACTCAATACGGAAAATTAAGTTTCTTCAAGTGCAGTCGCAAAAACCATCAAGCGCTATGATTTAACAGGCTCTCATGAGGACCGCCACAGGAGAGGAAGACCCAGAGTTCCCTCTGTTGCAGAGGATAGGTTCAATAGAATTACCAGCCTCACAAATTGGCAATTAACTGCAGTTCAGATTGCAGGCCAAATAAATGCCTTACAGAGTTGAAGTAACAGACACATCTCACCATCAGACTTTGTAAATCAGACCTTCATTATCACACCAATAAGAAAAGACTTGCTCGGGCCAAGACACACAAGAAATTTACTCTGATGAGTCTATATGTGAGATTTGTGGTTCCAGCAGCCATGTCCTTGTGAGATGCAGTGGATGAACAGATGATCTCTGCATGTGTGGTTCCCACCAGAAGCTTGGAGGAGGTGTGATGGTTTGGGATGAGTTGGACAGCAGTGCTCAGCTTTTGTGTATGTACATACACAAGTGCTCAGCTTTTGTGTAAAATCGTTCAAGACTGTTGGGAATGCATTCCATGTGACTACCTCATGAAGCTGGTTGAGAGAACGGTAAGTGTGTGCTGAGCTTTAGTCTGTAAACTAACCAAATGTGGAAAAA
This sequence comes from Esox lucius, assembly GCF_011004845.1. NCBI lineage: Eukaryota > Metazoa > Chordata > Actinopteri > Esociformes > Esocidae > Esox > Esox lucius. The sequence continues at coordinate 37,139,674 of NC_047570.1, read as the reverse complement.
GGGAAGGAATTTGAATACAAATGCACTGTGTATGTACATATACTTACCTTAATGTGCTTTGCTGATTTGTCCCATATTTGTTTAACATCCTCAAAGATCTTCAGCTTCTCCTGTAAGGGCTTCTGGGCATTCCAGATTTCCTCCTGGAAACAGATTAACCTTAGTTGAGGATTCAGTCTCAGAAGGTTCATTTCTATGTCAAATGACCACCAAAATGTGATGTCAAACGAAAGTGTCAATATTTAAGAAGAAGCAGAAACATTCACTTTTTGTCCCCAATACTTTTCCATCCTAACATTAGGAATTAAAAACAGCTTAGGTTCTGGCCAAACAGATTGTAAAAAAATCTTAGAAAATCTTTACCTGAAAAAAGGTATTAAATGCAAACACAATACTGTTGAGGACATGACACGTTGCTAACAAATAAGATTACTTATGTCAAGATATTTAAAAAAAATCCTTCTGTAAGTTAATGAACATATCCTGTAGTTTCTTGTGTTTGAGGTATTTTTTTCCCTCTTCTGTCAAGGTTGGACATTCCTACATTAGCATACTGGGCTCACTAACCTGTCTCCTTTCTAGTCATGCTTTATTTGAGCCTCTCAGATTTGGCTCGGTTTCTGTTTGTCTGGATCTGTTATCTAACTTATCCGCGACCCGGCCCCGGATAAGCGGAAGAAGATGGATGGATGATTAGATTTTGTCTCAGTCCCAGGGTCTAATGCTGCTGTATTATTATGCGGGGGAGCAGGGTCAGTTCTCCTTCTCCACTATAAATCCCTGTAGATGTAAGGAATGCATTTTCAAAATGTTCCCTGTCTCTTGTCGTTTTTAAACTTAGGAGGACATGAGGATTTGCCCACACCCGAGGAGTACCAGGCTTGAAAGAACCGTTGCTGTCTCTGTCCAAAGTTCTCCTGGTTGTGTTGCAGATCAAGACGATACCTGACGATTTCAACTGCCACTGTGCTGACCCCTCCCCCCTCCCCCTTGTTGTCCCTCTATGTAAAGATACATACAGTAGTAGCTTGACAGTTGTAGTATAGCAGCCAACGATGTCAACAACACTACGGACTATATCCTGTTTAATCTGGCCTGGTCTAATCTAATTTTCAGACACTTATGTCCAAATTCATGAAATGTCTGGGGGAAGAATGAATCATGTGGCTTTCACAGACAGACAGACTAGTGTGGGAAATTCCTAGGGGCATAGCTATTGGCTCAACTCAACATCCAACTGTAGATGAACATAAAAAACTCCACAGAACCGCCAAACCTTACACAGGTACTCCTCATTTTAATTCACAATCCACAAAAATACCCTTTATTACTACATAATTTGTCTGTTAAATAATGACTATACGATAATGGCATCGATGTTTGCAAGTACAATATTTTTTTTTCAATGAAATGAACTCAAAGGTTTTAAATTAAGAGGTATACATCAAGGGTGCCCAACTTCCCCATATTTATTTATCTTAAAGTACACTAGCTTCTGCCTAATCATATAAACTCTAATTTAGACTGTATAACTTTTGAAGATATAACTTTTATTATAAGCCAATTAGTGAGAGATACTGTTCTTCTCTTAGAGAATAGAGATCAAATATCAATAACTTTCAACATGATAACGTTTTATGACCGAATGTTCATAGATGTGAAATGTACCTACAGGTTTAAATTAATATCTTCAAATTTGAAATGTCCTTATTATGAGTGCAATGCAGTAGTATACATTCTAAAGTACCATATGTTTCAAGTACAGTAGAGTTTATATTACAATATTATTACCTTATAGTAGATATTACTACTGTAAACACTATTCTGTAACATGCTTTGCTGTTCTGTAATGTACTGTCCAGACTTGCTAAATGTAGACAAGATAAAATAATAATTAAATATCCAAAAGGTTTTTTATCCACAGATCCAAAAAGTATTCATCACAACAAATACATCACAGTGAATACCTAACATGAATTTAGGTGTCATAGGTGTTAGCTAACACCCCATTCCTTCTGCAGACATTCAAACCTATCACCCACCCATATCATTATTTGTATATATTTATCTTACCGTATATATTTTTACGGCTTCATCTACAGGGATGCAGTTATGATGTTTATGAGTCTTTGAATCCCGACACACCAAACAGATGGGCTGTTCATCCTCCAGACAGAAGAGCTTGAGTTTCTCACTGTGAAGACTACACAGCGCTTCAGACCCGGCGCTCTGACGTGTTGGATCTCTCTGGCTCCGTAAGAAGGACTCACACAGGTTTTTTAGAGCCAGGTTAGGGTGAGGATCCACTGGACATATCGTCTGACAAACTGGACATTCTTTATTTTCTTTCCCTTTCCAGCATAAATCCAGACAGGCTTTGCAGAAGCTGTGACTACATGACAGCAGGACAGGATCTTTGAAGATGTCATAACACACAGGACAGGAGAGATCCTCCACTGGGAGAGACGACCTGGAAGCCATTTTCTGACACGGTGCCACTTATTATTCTGGGGTGTTGGTCGAAATTATCTCTCTTAAAATATTTCCTCTCCTAGAAACATAGGTTCAGCTGCAATTCAATATGGTTTTTAGGTTGCAGTTCAAATGATGTATCTTTAAATTTGTATATCTCTTTCTAGCAACACTCATACCAATGTAGTGTGGTGGATCCAGCTGAGCAGCGACTGGCAATGTTAAAATGATTGCAGTGAACAACACTTCTGTCTCAAAAGGTGATATGGGCAGAGTATTTGTTATAAACCTGATCTGTAAGTTTTCAGATTCAAGCTTGACAGTTAAACAATAGATTGGAATTTAAAACATCTGTAAGCTGCTAGGGGATTTGTTGAGTGTGTTAAAAAAAGATTTAGATATGTACACTGCAAATGAAAGCAGGTCTGGTGAACTACACACAACCGAAAACAATGCACATAAAAACAAAGCCAACACAAACCGGTTTGTGGAAGAAGTATCTGCTTTTCAGGGTAAATTCCCAGAACAGACATTTGTTTAAGATCCATTTACTGTTTTAGAAAAACATAGAAAGAAACATCAACACAGACCTTTAAAGGCCAAAGGGAGAAACACAGAGAGCAGTCACATCAGGCCCTAGCAACTTTTATCCCATGATGCTTATAGGTAAGGCCAGGTGACTGGACTGCCTGACAGAAGGCCCTGTTTCAAAGTGTCACGAATGAAGACTCTCTAATCCACAACTTATTTTCATTACGAACGGGCGGCGCTGGCCTGGTGTGCCGCGCACAAAGGGCCACTCTGATCTGGTACTGAGAAAACAAACAGAATGTTTTCTGATGACTCATAAGCACCTGCGTCAGCTCTGCCAAGCTTCCCCACACATTCGGGAGACCACCGACGAGTCCTCGTTAGGCGGATGGTGGCACACCCTGCCGCCAGCCCATCTGCCACGTCGGGGCGCACGCTCAGGCAACCTGGTTAAGGCCGACAGAATGGGTTGTGCCGCGCGTCCACGTCCACTGAAGTTGACATGCTTATTCCACTGAACCTCACTTTTTGGAGATTTTCAATAGGTTAACAACTGACCAGCAAAATAGGACTGTTGATTATTCCAAAAAACAGTGCATTTAATATAACATACAGTGGGGAGAACAAGTATTTGATACACTGCCGATTTTGCAGGTTTTCCTACTTACAAAGCATGTAGAAGTCTGTCATTTTTATCATAGGTACTCTTCAACTGTGAGTGACGGAATCTAAAACAAAAATCCAGAAAATCACATTGTATGATTGTTAAGTAATTAATTTGCATTTAATTGCATGACATAAGTATTTGATACATCAGAAAAGCAGAACTTAATATTTGGTACAGAAACCTTTGTTTGCAATTACAGAGTCATAAGTTTCCTGTAGTTCTTGACCAGGTTTGCACACACTGCAGCAAGGAATTTGGCCCACTCCTCCACACAGACCTCCTCCAGATCCTTCAGGTTTCGGGGTTGCTGGGCAATACGGACTTTCAGCTCCCTCCAAAGATGTTCTATTGGGTTCAGGTCTGGAGACTGGCTAAGCCACTCCAGGACCTTGAGATGCTTCTTACGGAGCCACTCCTTAGTTGCCCTGGCTGTGTGTTTCAGGTCGTTGTCATGCTGGAAAACCCAGCCATGACCCATCTTCAATGCTCTTACTGAGGGAAGGAGGTTGTTGGCCAAGATCTCACGATACGTGCAGTCGTCCTGTCCCCTTTGCAGAAAAGCATCCGCAAAAAATGATGTTTCCACCTCCATGCTTCACAGTTGGGATGGTGTTCTTGGGGTTGTACTCATCCTTCTTCTTCCTCCAAACACGGCGAGTGGAGTTTAGACCAAAAAGCTCTATTTTTGTCTCATCAGACCACATGACCTTCTCCCATTCCTCCTCTGGATCATCCAGATGGTCATTGGCAAACTTCAGACGGGCCTGGACATGCGCTGGCTTGAGCAGGGGAACCTTGCGAGCACTGCAGGATTTTAATCCATGACGGCATACTGTGTTACTAATGGTTTTCTTTGAGACTGTGGTCCCAGCTCTCTTCAGGTCATTGACCAGGTCCTGCCATGTAGTTCTGGGCTGATCCCTCACCTTCCTCACGATCATTGATGCCCCACAAGGTGAGATCTTGCATGGAGCCCCAGACCGAGGGAGATTGACCGCCATCTTGAATTTCTTCCATTTTCTAATAATTGCGCCAACAATTGTTGCCTTCTCACCAAGCTGCTTGCCTATTGTCCTGTAGCCCATCCCAGCCTTGTGTGGGTCTACAATTTTATCCCTGATGTCCTTACACAGCTCTCTGGTCTTGGCCATTGTGGAGAGGTTGGAGTCTGTTTGATTGAGTGTGTGGACAGGTGTCTTTTATACAGGTAACAAGTTCAAACAGGTGCAGTTAATACAGGTAATAAGTGGAGAACAGGAGGGTTTCTTAAAGAAAAACTAACAGGTCTGTGAGAGCCAGAATTCTTACTGATTGGTAGGTGATCAAAAACTTATGTCATGCAATAAAATGCAAATAAATTATTTAAAAATCATACAATGTGATTTTCTGGATTTTTGTTTTAGATTCCGTCTCTCACAGTTGAAGTGTACCTATGATAAAAAAATTACTGACCTCTAACATGCTTTGTAAGTAGGAAAACCTGCCAAATTCGGCAGTGTATCAAATACTTGTTCTCCCCACTGTACAAGGGAATCTCTGCGGTAATTTGAGGTGGCACCAGCAGCAGATAATGACAAGAACCTCTGCCAAAGCAAGGAATATGACGGGTTAGACCAGTCCTGAGATCTCACTGCTTTACAGCAGGTTTTAGTTTCCAATCATCAACTCACCAGAATGTTGTTGGGAGTAATTGCTAAGAGACACAACTGGATATAATGCCAGTGGGAAGGAAGGTGGGGTATTAAAAGGGGTACAGACGGACTGCTGATTCAGTGAGGGTTACATCATCACTGTCAGAGACACAGCTGATTGGCAGATCTGCAAATCAGGGTTTTTGGCATTACTATCATTTCCTCTGGAGAAGTATGGGTAGAGTTTCTCTGTGAGCGTGTCTTTACAAGTGTGCATGAGTTTCATGTAGTTGAGTTTATAGAAAAGACACCGCCCCCCTGTGGTAGTCCCTCCCCAAGACTGAAATTAAAATGGCCCTCCTCCATTTCTGTGTTTTATTATTGTAACGTCCTGGGCGGACAGAATGGGCCGGAGGCACAGGAGTGGTTCTCAATCAATTTAATTGATAACTAAAAGGAGGCAGTCATCAGCAACTGCCTACGCCAAACCAAACTAAGAATGCCCACACACCAGAACAGAGTCCAGCAAAATGCTAACAAGGGGAATTATAATTCGCAGGTCACAGGTGCTTTCCCACACAACATGAAGGCACCAAAAACGAACTAACCCGCTTAATAACGCCGCTTAATAAAGGCTCCTACCCGGGAACCCCAAGGTGCCACTCCCCCTGCGGCCAACCGGCCACCAGAGCGATACTCAGCAGCAGGACGTACCCTCCCAGGTAAGTGCAGCCCATGGAACAATCTGGTACAGCATCCATACAAGGAACATTATCATTCCTCCCTAGAAATTCCGTTCTTCCTCCTCCTCGGTCATCAGCCCTCCCCAGGTCAAACGTCTCCCCTCCCTTGGTGAAGTATCCGCTCTCCCCTTGTCAAACATCACCCCGTTTAAGCTTCAGTAGGATGTGGAATCTGGGACTTTCTTAGACGAGGGTTTTCACGATCTCTCTCTAAACACATCATTCCGATCTCTCTCTAAACACATCATTACAGGTAAGAAACGTAAATAATGTATACCTTACAATTGGATGTTTGCTGAACTAATTGTTTTTTTCCTTTTAACAAAACAGTTTGCAGTAGTACTTCAGTCAACACCTGCATTATAGACTCCGCCACCAAGTATAGTACAAGACGTGCCAACAACAACACAGTAAAGTGATGTACTCAGTCCGAGCGAAATGGCTAAATTAAACTTCACCAAACGTTAATGTTGTTAACTCAAATCCGAAATTGTAATCAGTTATAAAAGAAAGATTGTAGTGAAACCCATCATGAAAGTGAATTTGTTATCTGACGTTACCTGTCTTGAGTAGACGGAATGTTAACCTTGGCTGGCTGTGTGTTAGTGTTAGCTAGTAGTACTGGACATGAACACTAGATCGCTGAGTAGAAGCTGGCAATTGCAAACAATCTAAAAAAATATTATATAAATGAATGAACAATGAATTCACTAAATTACTTGGAGATTCAACAAGGTCCGACTAGATGGAAATGACACCACTGCTGTCCGGCACTGCACTTAGTGGGGTCGTTTGGGAAGCCCTTCAGTATCCAATATTTTTAAATATCTACGTATTTTGATTAATATAAGGCATGGAAACAATAAATAGTAACCGAAACAAGAAACAGTTGCGGGAGTTAAAGTTTTTGGGTACCGTTTCCTCGGTTTTTCGAAGCGCGCTAATGGGTAACCATGGGTTACGAAATGTGCGGCCCTAAGCGTTCCTGGAAAACTGGGTGGAGTTTGTAACTCGGGGGCGTGGTGAACAGGTCGAGCGCTTTTATGACGTCACCGATTACTCACAATATGACTGGGTATAAATAGGGGCGTCTCGGCTGTTTAGACATTACTATTCAGTTACACGTGAAATCAGATACACTGTAACCATTGACGTTTACCATGGATAATCGAAAGGTAAGTCTGTACATGATTTGCTATAAGGAGTATAAGAATCCCAATGCTGTAGTGGTTCTGGTAATGGCTGGAGTCAAAGCAAGTAACCTATGCTGCAGTGGCGTAACTATCCAGGGTGCAGGAGGTCCGGTTGTAATAAAGTGTAATAAAATAAACATACAATTTCTGGTGAGGAATAAATTAGGACACCCCCACATTTTGTCCCACTTAAAATGGCTGAAATCACACACAGGTGTATCACATCAGGTGCACACGATTAGAACATTGTTACTCACGGGAGGTGTGCAAGGAGGAAACCTTTACTCTCCAAGAGAAACACTAAGGCCAGACTGAAGTTTGCCAGAGAGAACGTAGACAAAGAACAGGACTTCTGGAATAATGTTCTTTGGTCAGATGAGTCTAAAATGTAATTATTTGGACACCAGAACAGAGGACATGTTTGACGCACACCAAATACAGCGTTCCAGGAAAAGAACCTCATACTAACTGTGAAGCAAGGAGGTGGAAGTGTCATGGTTTGGGGATGCTTTGCTGCAGCAGGACCTGGCCAGCTCACCATCATAGAATCCATCATGAATATAATTGAAATATAATATAATTGAAAGCGGTAAGAAAATTAAAGCTGAAGCGGAATTGGACCCTGCAACATGACAATGACCCTAAACATACCAGTAAATCCACCAAGGACTGGCTGAAAACGAAGAAATGGAGAGTCCAGGAATGGCCCAGTCAAAGCCCAGATCGTAATCCCATTGAGATGCTGTGGGGTGACTTGAAACGGGCTGTACATGCAAGAAACCCCTCAAACATCACACAGGTTAAAGCATTCTGCATTGAGGAGTGGGGCAAATTTTCCTCAAACCAATGTCAGAGACTGGTAGGGGGTTACAAGAAGCATCTCACTGAAGTTATTTCAGCCAAAAGGTTACCCACACTAGGTATTAGGGGGTAACACTAGGTATTAGGGGGTAACACTAGGTATTAGGGGGTAACACTAGGTATTAGGGGGTAACACTAGGTATTAGGGGGTAACACTAGGTATTAGGGGGTAACACTAGGTATTAGGGGGTCCTAACTTTTTCCTCAGTTAGAATATGCATTAATGTTGATGTCTTTTGTTTAATGAGTAAAACAATTATTTTTTGCTGTTTACCTGCAATTAGATCACTTTCTTTTCCAGAGATGAATAAAACAAGATTAGACATCGATATGTGAACATTTCTTAATGAATAACTAAATATGTAATGGGGTGTCCTAATTTCTTCACATGACTGTGTATGACTGCTTGTTAATTTTTCAAATCGAGGTGAAATCAGTTTTATATTCGAGACTCGACAGACATTCACATTCATTCCTCCGTTCAGGCTCACTTCCACATTTAGGTACCAAGGTAAAAGAGTAAATCAGGTAGTTGCCGAACTGTCAGAAGACAAATATAGTATGATTATGGACTCTCATCAACATCATTCCAACATCATGCTAAATATTATAACACATTGGAAATCAAATATCTTTTTCAATGATTGTCATAGGAACTTCAGACCTGGTGTATATTATTCTAGGAATAGGTGGCATATTTGCTCAAGCTTTGTTTTGGTGCAAAAACTCTTTATTGATGTATTAATAATCAATAAATCAATAGAGACACCTTTAATTCTGTATTTCTTCAATATCATTTTCGATAATAATCATAGGAACTTCAAACCTGGTGTAAATCAATAAAGAACTTTTTGACAGTATGGTATAATATTGTAAGGACAGTATGCACCCCGCTGTGCTAGGCAGATAATCTAATTGAATCTCTCGTGTCCTCGCCAATCTTTCTCAAAACAAGTTGATTGAGAAAGCACTCTAACCTTCTTTAATTTCCAGGTTGAATTTGCTTCTAGGCTCCCTTTCCTTCTATCAATTGCTACCTACATCCTTACTTTCTTTCCTAACTTCCTTAGCCCCTTACCTAGTTCCTTTTATTTACTTGCTTATTTCCTTTTCTACTTTCCTAGCTCCTAGTTTCAGTGACAGGCTAAATAGTAGGCTAAATGTAGGCTCTGTGTTGTGTGTAATGGTAGTGAAATGCACAACCTAAAGTGTCTCTCTGTCTGGAGTTAAACAAGACCTTCACAGGGCATGCTAACAAAGACATACCTTGGTGTTTGTGCCACATATAATATATGTTCTTATTTGTTCCCATCAGAGGTTAAACAAAGAAGATCGAAAAGATAATCGACAGTCTGGAAAACTGAAGACGTATTTCCTGACAATAAACAAACCAAATGGTGGTCAACAAAAGGAGCACTTTCCTAAGGAGGCTGTGAAGAGACCAAAGGTCAAGGTGAGAAAGAGGACGCAGGGTAGACTGTCCTTAAAGTACACATTTATGTAACATTAAATTAATCCTTAAAGTACACATTTATGTAACATTAAATGAATCCTTAAAGTACACATTTATGTAACATTAAATGAATCCTTAAAGTACACATTTATGTAACATTAAATGAATCCTTAAAGTACACATTTATGTAACATTAAATAAATCCTTAAAGTACACATTTATGTAACATTAAATGAATCCTTAAAGTACACATTTATGTAACATTAAATGAATCACACACCCTAGCTTTTCTCATTCCGAATGATTTGTGTTTGACTGTCCTACAGCATAGCGACCTGCATGCAGCTGGCTGGTTCCTGACCCTACTTAGCCTGGTCGGTGTCGTTCGGCCCAAGGATGGGAGAGCAGATGAGGGTGGAAGTGGTGTGGGGGAGCCAGTAGGGGGCGCTCACTGTAAGGTGAAGGATCTGCCTCAGTCTGGGCAGAAGTTTGACAACACAAAGAAAGTCAAGGTGAGAAAACAGATTTGATTGGGCGTGGATATTTTTGATTATACGTATTTTTCCTCCATACTATACGTATAATCAATGTTACTGCTCTCCTAAAAGGGCTGCATTGAAGTGTCTTTCAAAATAATGTAATTGACTGTATTGTCTTTTAAGACCAAGAGGATGAAGAGAGACCAAGTGGAGACAATCACTGAGAGAGATCGAGGTCCAAAGTCTAACTCTCTTTTAACTGCAGGTAATCCACTTAGCATTTTAATGTGATTTAGAGATGATTTGAGCAGATCCCGAATAGTGGATTATAAGTTATATGTTTTATTAGTACTTAAAATGACCAGGCTCAAATTTGGCACATAAGTCCTTCAGAATGTCACATGATTATAACATATTTACCCTAGTGAATGCTGCTTTACACAGGTCCCTCAACATCTACAGGAGTTCAACACGTACAATCTGGTGGGAATGTCCAGAGTCAGACCGCCAGGGCTCCTGACCTCCATGCCGTCAAACTAGATTCTTTCAACGCTATATTCATCAGTTTTCTGGAAGAACTAACAGCGGAGTAAGTCCAAGCTTCTTTTGTAGTATTTGGTTTTATGCAAATTCCTGTGGATGGTCTGCATGCTTGGGTTTTTATGTTGTTGTTTGTGCTTAATTATATTATTATTATATTATTTTCTGCAGGCAATTGAAGCTGTTAAGAGGCTGCAGTATGGACCCTGTAAGTATTTTTGGTTTTTTACCTCATTTGAAAACAATAATTACATTGTATGTGAATGAATGTTTCAATAAAAGTACATACAAGCCCTTGATTTACAAATCATCTTCCTGGCCAATAGGATGACAGGGTAGCCTTGGTTAGAGCATCTACCTGACCAATAGGGTGGCAGGGTAGCCTTGGTTAGAGCATCTACCTGACCAATAGGGTGGCAGGGTAGCCTTGGTTAGAGCATCTACCTGACCTGTAACCAAAAGCTTGCTGAAGGAATCCTAGAGCTGACAAGGAGAACATCTGTTGTTCTGCCCTGAGCTAAGGCAATTAACCCTAATTGCTCCAAGGTCATTGCTAACAAAGGAGAATGTGTTCAGTCATACATAGCTAGTATAATAAGAGTGACAATGATTAAATGATAGGAAAAAAATGAAAGTTCCATCAGCAGCTTTTATGAGGCAACAATATGCCACTCTAAAGAATTCACATGACATTGTTAGACTGCTTTGTCTTTGAGAAAGTTGGTTGCAGAGACCACCTTTGGGTTACTACATTATCTCTGTCCCACAGGTGATGAAGACACTACTTGCAGAGATGTTGTCGGAGAGTGCACAGTTTGTGTCCGAGGCCGTGCTGGAGGTCATCATGCCTGCAGTTGTTAAAACACACGGGCCTGTGCCTCCAGTATCCACCAAGACAAGACGCAGCGATGTTAAGGTCTGCAAGATTGGCCAAAACAACTCCTCAACACCCTCATTAAGCTCCTCTTCTAATGGGTAAGTTCATTAATTAACTATTACAAAGCCAATGTGAGGGAAATATAAATTGAATCTAATGTCACATTTTACTGATTGACATTCATATGACTAATGTGTCTTGCAAAAACGTATTGTTACATTGTCTGCCTTGTATTCTTAAAGGTCTCAGACAGGGGTACCAAGGACTCTGGGAGACGGTGGGTTTAAATCGTCTGAGCCTCTCCGTGACCTTTTTGGAATCACTGAGGAGATCCTCCTCAGTGACATCAAGGATCCCTTTAGAGTGCTGATAAGCAAATTCCTTCGAGTCCAAAGAGAAGTCCAGCTAGATACCCAAACTCTATTCCGGGTTATTGTTGAAGACGTATCCAAGAAAGTCAACTCCATGATCTCTGACGCCATCCAAACACCAAGGTTTACTGGGCTGCAGGGCCCTGTCATTTTTTCCAGTGGTGGTGTCTCCAACACCAAGGTCATTGAGGAGATGGTGTCTGGTGCCTCCGTAGCACTTCAGATGTTCGTTAATGGACAGAACATAGGAGAGCAGAACATTGTTTTCGATGATGTCGAGGCGGATATATCAAATTTAACAGGACAACTCATGACAGCCCTTAGTGAAACCGCTTTGTCCTGCGGCGACAAAGAGAGGGAGAAGGCCTACTCGGAGAAAGCGGATTTGCTAGATGTTGTTTGGGACAATATAAAAGAATTAGTAACTGGCAACAGTTGGGAGGGAAAGCTAAGATATGGACAGGCTCACCACAGTGGCCATGGTGCAAAATGGAACATAAGCCTGTCAACACAGAGTATGGACAGGTTACTCACTCAGGAGTTTCAGACCAAGGCCACTGATACGATCAGGAACGTTACTAGAAGATTCTTCTATTACTCGTCTTGTTGTTCTGTAGTTCCGTCAACTATGTCAATACATTACATGAGCGAGATGGGAAACCTTTGGGAACGCAACTCTGCTATAATGGACCCTGATGCCACCGAGTTGCTAAATACTTTTGTTTCCAAGATGACCAGTCTCACACAGTCCATCAGATCATCCAGCTCTCCAGCAGAGAGAGAGCAGATCCTCCTTGAAAACCATCAGTGTAAGATCTGGTCTTGCACTGTTGATTGTTATAACAGCATGAAGAGCACACTGAAGCGGATTTTTGTGTGTCCCAAAGAAGAGATTTTGGGTACATTTGTGGAACCCACCGCTGGTTCGTCAACACTGGTTGCAACATTACGCCCCGGTCTCGCCTCCCAAATGTTAACGCAAAACCATGTCCTCTTTGACACTGCTAAAGAGATTGTCAACCAGGTTCTGGCCTTATCTAATGGAGGGAGTAATTCTGAAATGTCTTTGGCGGCCAATGGATTTGTGGATGCCATCTTGGCTGACTTGAATGGTTCCACTGATTTGGATGCGTCGGCAAGTGAGCAGTGTCTCTCGGAGTTCACCACACCATCTGTATCCCTGTGTTTTGACAAACTATGTACTGAGGAGTTTCAAACTAAAGCTTCACATGTGGTTAGTGGGATCCTTCATTCAGGCTTGATTAACTTTGTAAATACAGGCCTAGATGTTAGACGTGAAGAGATTTTAAACAGAACATGTATTTATGGTCATGATACAGATGTCAAAAGACTCCAAAAGACTGAGTCTTTATCCACCCCTTTACTTCACACCAAAGCTGTAGCCTCTGAAATTGTCAAAACCATGGCTAAAGATGTTGATAGCTTCACCCAGATGATTCAAGTGTCTGGCAGTGCTGTGTCAGGTAAGTTTGAGAAATCCTTGTCCGCTTCAGGCCATGATAGAGTCAGCATCAAAGGAAAACCGTGTCCATACACATTTATGCTGTTCAACAGTGTGTTCAACAAGGTCAAAGATTTCTTTGTCCAGCAACAACGAGTCCTACTAGCAAATGTTGCAGAAGCTGCCATACATCACATATCTACTCCCATAGATATGTCAGGCACTGAACAACAAACCAGCCAGACAAACATGGAGAGTTATTGCAAAGCATTTGTCAGTCAGACTCTGATGTCCATCCAGGATAGAATGACCAAGTCAGAGAGAGTGAAGACGGCAGAAGGCCTAGTGACTTGCTCCATTGTGAACTCCATGTTGGAGGAGCTTGATGGGATGAGTGAGGATGGTAATGTTGGCTTGGGAACACATCGGGCAACTTCAAAGTACTTACGCTCCATTACTTCTTCAAAATCCAGAGCTTCCCAGGTTGATGATTTTAGGAATCCTTTACCGGGCACTCCAATCCCAGATGAGTGGCCTGTTGAAAGTAATTTCCCCATCATTAGGAGTTCGGTCATTGATATGTGTCCTCATCTAATTCCAAAGTGTCACCAAAGAAGTCAAGCCAAACCATCACTAGCTAAGTAGAAACTGTTATGGAGGTCATTCAAAGAGAAGAAAATTATGGACATTGCAACACAGTTCCAGTCTTCACAACTTTTCACATGAGCTCACTGACAAAGGTTTAACTCATAGTCACAACACACCCCAAGATCTTTTTGTCCCTGCCAGATTCAACTCTTTTGAAGCTAAAGACCAGATTGGAACCTTCTCAACAACCCTGGGAGATTTAGCTGCTCCACCGTCTCAAGTATCAGGACAGAAGGCTGCTTACCTACAGCAGTTCTGCCACCTCCACTACTTCCTCAAATGTTTATCGTGAAACAGAAAACCTGTTTAAATTATCTGTGTCCGACTTACCAAATATGTTCCACTTGAACTCTGTTAAGGGTGCATCTTCCAGACATCTGACATTTGACCCCAACAGCAACGACTATACCTCTTTAGGCATGTTACTGATTCTTAGACCGCTGTCCAAGATCAGCCCAGCCACATCAATGGAATCATCTGATATTGGTGAAATATCAATAGTTGTCACCAAGAGGATATGGCCTGATTTCTGCGATACCTCAAGTCTTGGAACAAACTGAAGCTTACCCCCAGAATCATAAAATCTAAAAGATTTTGAAGAACGTCTACAAAGAGCTTTTTCAAAAATGTGGGTCAAAAAAGTTGCTCCAGATTGAGGCCACAGGATTCTGCATTTGACAATGCATTGGTGATATTCTTAACCCAGGAACGTTTAAACGAATGCAACGAGCCCACCTCCCCCCGTGATCAAGAGGTCCTCAGAAAATGCACTTGGCTGTGACAAGACCAACCCGGTTAGGTTTTGGGCTGGTGAAGAGGAAAAAAGATCAGTATTCTGTGTTCCATTTCCACTCTTGTCGAAGGTATTTATCTCAAACATAACAATACTAATTATAAAGATTGTTTTGATTAATTACGTAGTGTGGTGGTCAACCTTAAGACTATATATTTTTTGTGCAATTCCACACACTTTTATCCAGCATTCGAATAAGGTCAACAGTGCTTCAACACCTTCCCAGAACCGGACCCCTGCTGTCAGTAAACTAGGTATGTCAACACACTCAAATATACTTGTTGTCCCAGGTTGAAGATGTAACTTACACCATATAACTTAAAATTCTACATTTAATTGAGTTATAGGTAACTAAATTAGGAAGGTATGTTAAATATCCAAAGGAATTGGATTCCATTTGAGAATATTTTTTTATTATTTTTCAGCAATTGTCAACCATGAAAACACTTGCCAAACAGAGAATTTATCTTCCACCAAGAAGAAATCAAGGAAGCAGTTCTTTTCAGGGACATTTGCAGGTTTAATAAATGCCCTATGCAGTGTTTTTTCCTTTTGGATTAATTGGAGGTGTTCCTGATCTGTATGTAAAAATATGAATGAATTTCATTAATTCCTCATGTTGTTTTTCATTGTACAGTTTTAGTAGTTATAACAGTGAATATTTAAATTATCTGAACTTTCCCAAACCACTGTAGAATTATAATAAGGGTTCACAGACAAATATTTAAAAAACTAAGTGCAATACCTATGATCAAAGAGCACTCTTTCGTCTCTAATCACACATATCAGGGGGTCAAATTGAAATAAATGAATGGTAAAAGAGGCAAAAGTGTCCAGAAGTGGAGCTGCTGGCTACTCTCACTCATACCTCAGCTTCCTGTAACCACAGACTGAAGAGAACACGTGTATTTGTCTACAATGTCAAAAGGAAAGCCCTTTACACAGGCACCTTCCTCTCTCCATTGACAGAAACTATTTCAACCAATCAATCGACTTTATCAGCTTTTTACATCAGCAGGTGTCAAAGTGCTTATTTAGACACCCAGCCTGAAACTCCAAAGAGGAAACAACAACAGCGTTGGGGCGCACACACTGTGGCCCTGTACGAAGGTAAACCCAGACAGGGCCCACCGGGCAGGAAGTTACTCCACCCACTTTGCCAGGTATCTGACCTAAGGGACACCAACCAATCACAATCCTCCTGAAAGGGGGCTGAGTATTTCCCTCAGAGAACAGAGAACAACAGTAAGACAGTGGAGATGAGTCTGTCTGGTATACACAGCAAGGGGTGGAGTGTAAATCTTCAGTAGACACCTAAAGGTGGGGACTGAGTGACAGCCGAGATGTTATTATTGACTCATTAGAAAGTTGAATGTTTTGAAATCATTGACTAATGCACCATCTTCATCTATCTTACTGTACAGCTCACCAGACTGAGCTGTCTATAGTCTCCTGAGAACACAAAAACCTAATTGGCAGCCAATTTTAAATTACTAATAGAGTGAACGTTTACATTCTCAAAATGTTTTTTATTTTAACCTCTGTTTTACCAGAAGCTCCTAGTTCATCTGTTAAATTAAAAAGGTTAATTAGTTAATTAGTTTTTGTTTTTATGAGCTATCAATTAATATCATATTGGTATTTAATTACACACTGATGAAGAACAAGGTTCACATTCTGGTGCAGAAATGCTAAAAGTTCCCCCTACATGTAAATTGTAGGGATGCACTTATTAATGTACAGTTTGAATTGATGTAAGACTACACTATAAAACAAGGCCACATTTAGTCAAAACAGCCAAAGAAAACACTCAAACGAGCTGCCTAAAGTCATAACATCTGCCATTGTGTTTGTGCGTTCGTCCATAAAGAAAGGCACAGACAACATTTTACAAAAATTTAACAACGTAGCTATTATTTTGTAGTAAAACAACATATACATATATATTATATGAAACAATAAGAGGTACGGATTGGACAGATCCTTCGGCGACATTTCAACCTAGCTGTGGTGTGAGCTACCCATACATTCTTAACTGTTACCACTGGAGTATATACAGGGGTGTACAATGCATGTGCGCAGTTACGCGCCCAACAAAGACTCAACGCCAGGACGTCTGGTAACTGTTAGCTGTAGGAGTCATCCTGAGTGTGGGGAGGCAGATCTGTGGAAGACAATAACAAGACCAGTCAGAAACACTGTGTTGACAAACTAGCATGAAACCACCCACTACCTGTTTGGTTCTGTTTGCTTTTGTGGGCCGATCAGTAGGCTACTGCTCTACCTTCCAGAATGCACAAACCTGAACACACGAATGGGTTATAGGGCAAAAGGTGAGGGTTCGGGGGATATTCAGGAGGAGCTGGTAGGTTGGAGGCAGTTACCTAGGGGGTCGTAATCCACCCTGGCAAGAAAGAGTCCGTCTGGGGGTGCTGTCAGGTTCTGTGGGTAGGCCAGAGAGTCCTGGGCCTCTAGTAGCTCCTTAACCCCATACACAGACATCTTTCCCTGGCCAACGGCCACCAGAGCCCCTGTCATCCGCCGGACCTAGAAGAGGAGAGTAACACTCTGGGTCACAGGGATAATAAAAACGGATCCCGATCAGCATTCTGGACCGTCCCATAGCAACGCACTAATTAAGGAAATGTAGTGACGCAAATCAGTTGTTACCACCATGTTTATGCAAGAACTCTAATTCACCAGCAGATGGCGCTCTAAACTCATGCTATAAAACATACCTGTTTGTAGAGGAAGGATCTGCTTCTGAAGGTGAGCTCCCAGAACTGAATTCCCCTGCATGAGGCAACCAGGACAAGCAAATACAGTCAAAGTCAAATGAAAAAAATAAGAGAAATGTTGAATGAAATAACCTAAGTTATAACATGGCTACAGAAGCGTAATAAACATTAACATTAACTCTTGCCTGGAGGCAAAGAATGCCAGCGCTGGTCAGACAAGGACACACGTGTGTGCAGTGACTCGTTGGCATGCACATTTGCGGACACAGACGCATAAACACATGCACGCACACATTGATGATGCCGGCAGCTGACGTGACATTTGTACTAATGGAAAACATCAGAGATGACTGAGATCTGAGCAGTGAAAGCAGTTCAGTGAAGGAATGAATTAATGAGTAGGCGCCATATATATATATGCGCTCCAATGCTACGTGAAGAAAGAATCTCATACAGAAGGAATAGCCTCATTGAATAGCCTCAAAGACTTAACTACCAGGTGTCACTGCAGACTGTCCGGAGCTGCCGTCCACTGTTAGGTTATTTATTGTGTATATTTGTCTGTTGTTTACTACATTTTCAGTCCTTTTTGTCTTACTTTTCAACTCTGCATTGCTGAAAGCGTTTCAGTGTATGTCCACACACTGTTTTGCAGGCAGAACTGAATAACAAGCCAAGGAACAGCTGGCTTGGTAGTTCACATCAGGTTTCTTATTCTTTAATTAACTTGTTTGGTGTCAAGTGACCTAATTAGTTTTTTGGAGTGTTCTTGTTTATTCCAATGTCTTACTTTTTCTTTTTAAATATCCTAATTAAAGACATTTTGAGTTCCTCCTGAAAGAGCAGTTGGCCAGAGAACAGCAGCATATGAGCACCAGAGGCTCCTGTCCAAACCGCTGGACTCCTGTAAGGATGACCTTTCCCTGTGCTGGAACGGTTTATATTTAGGAGCCGCTGGCACAGTCCTTCAGGTGGAGTGAGAGATTCAGACCTCTTCTTCCAGCGCTGACCTTTGCTGATCACTCATTGATTGATTAGAATGGACATACTATAAAACTGTGTGGTTGTTTCACCTAGTTCTTTTATGAATGTATGCACTTACTTTAAGTCACTCTGGATACGAGCGTCTGCTAAATTACAAAAATGTAAAGGAATAGATTAAGTGCTAGCTCTGGAATAGATTAAGTACACAGAGCAACTGGGGGTCCCATAGAAGTGTCCTGAACCCATTGCACAACTCCGCCTGTTTTTGTTTTGGTTGTCTTATTTCTTTGTTCCCATTTTGTGAAGTGATGTTATTTTGGTTGGTTTTGGGGGAATTTAACCCCCCCCCCCCCATTTTCCCTTCATACAGTATGTTCCCCTGTCTCTCTGCATGATTCCCAGTGGCTGTGCATCAAAACATGACACAAAGATGGACATGAGCGCACACAGTGATGTGTCTGTGAGTGTGTGTGTGTCTGTGAGTGTGTGTGTGTGTGTTTGTGTGTGGCTGGTAAACTGGATACTGAAGGGTCTATGAAACATGTGTGTGTGTCTGTGAGTGTGTGTCTGTGAGTGTGTGTATGTGTGTGTGTGTGGCTGTGAGTGAGTGTGAGTGTGAGAGTGTGTGTGTGTCTGTGAGTGTCTGAGAGTGTGAGTGTGAGAGTGTGTGTGTGTGTCTGTGAGTGTGAGAGTGTGTGTGTGTGTCTGTGAGTGTGAGTGGCTGTGAGTGTGTGTCTGTGTGTGTGTGTGTCTGTGAGTGTGTGTGTCTGTGAGTGTGTGTGTGTGTGTGTCTGTGAGTGTGAGAGTGTGTGTGAGTGTGTGTGTGTGTGTGTGTGAGTGGCTGGTAAACTGGATCCTGAAGGGTCTATGAAACATGTGTGTGTGTCTGTGAGTGTGTGTGTGTGTGTTTGTGTGTCTGTGAGTGTCTGTGTGTGTGTGTGGCTGGTAAACTGGATCCTGAAGGGTCTATGAAACGTGTGTGTGTCTGTGAGTGTGTGAGTGTCTGTGAGTGTGTGTGTGTCTGTGAGTGTGTGTGTGTGTGTCTGTGAGTGTGTGTGTCTGTGTGTGTGTGTGTCTGTGAGTGTGAGTGTGTGTGTGTGTGTGTGTGTGTGGCTGGTAAACTGGATCCTGAAGGGTCTATGAAACATGTGTGTGTGTCTGTGTGTGTGTGTCTGTGAGTGTGTGAGTGTCTGTGAGTGTGTGTGTCTGTGAGTGTGAGTGTGAGAGTGTGTGTGTGTGTGTCTGTGAGTGTGAGTGTGAGAGTGTGTGTGTGTGTGTGTGTGTGGCTGGTAAACTGGATCCTGAAGGGTCTATGAAACATGTGTGTGTGTCTGTGTGTGTGTGTCTGTGAGTGTGTGAGTGTGTGTGTGTGTCTGTGAGTGTGTGTGTCTGTGTGTGTGTGTGTCTGTGAGTGTGAGTGTGAGAGTGTGTGTGTGTGTGTGTGGCTGGTAAACTGGATCCTGAAGGGTCTATGAAACAGGAACAATAAACTGTTCTCATAGTATGAGGACAGAATTAAGAACAGAGAAGGCATCCGTTTCCGAGACCCAAGCTGGACTGGACTTGCCAGGGCATGCACGTCTCTATCTGGGTGTTCATGATGCAACAGTGGAGTTGACAACAACAGAAAAAAAATAATCCTAAAGAACATTCTGGGACATTCTAGAAGCTCTCCCCGTCTGGAACACCTGTGGTTGCAGTGGAAAGTCCTACGGTGCTGTCCTGTCTGGCCCGCCGGTCACACCCCACATCCACCACCATATCCAAAGCGTGGAGGAGAAACCTTTGGGCTTCTTTATTATTCACAGACAGGCCTCCCCTGTTACTTATTATAGGGACCTTCATGAAAAATGTAGACTGAGCGTAGCTGGCCTCCTCTCGGTGCAAGGAGACAATGTTGAGATGAGGAGGAGCGTAGGAGGGAAAGGGAGAGAGGACAGGACGAGAGTTGAGGAGAGCGATGGAGAAAAGAAGACGAGCGAGAGAGGAAAGTGGAGAGAGTGAAAGAACATGAGAGGGGAGCATTAGGGAGAGAGAAGAAGGAGGAAGAGAGACAAAGGAGTAATGAACACAGAGGCAGAAAAGGAGAGTTAAGCAGAGAGAAGAGGGATAGAGGGAGGTTAAGGACAGAGGCATGGAGGAGGAAGGACTGGGAGAAATCCTGTACAATAGGTATGTCTCTATGGTGACTATCAGCAGCCCCCCACTGCCTCACCCCGACACCCTCACCCCCGACCCCCCCGACACCCCACCCCCATATTGTGCACCATATTTTGGTGGTTAATAATTAATAGGCGTGAACACAGAATTTCACACAGGAAGAACCCCCCCGGCAGCCAGTTAATCCACTACATCTCTCTTCACCAACCCCACTAACCTGAGCTACATATAACAACCCCTCCTCCACATCCTTCATCCTCTGACACGAGTAACGACTGATGACTAATCATTACTACCACCACAACCATTAGAGCAACTACAGCGCATTAAAGCTGATGATGGTCACAGGATTAGAGGTCAGAGGTCAGGTCACCTGTGAAAGTGTCTGCGTACAAAGGCGTCTCCGGGTTCCAGGCTAGCTCGGTCCAGTGTCTTCACTGGGTCTTTGTATGGCGTTTCTGAGTTCAGGGCTCTGAAGGAGCTGAAGTTATGAGTTCCGACCAGCAGGGCGGCGGCATCACGCATTGCACCAATATCAAGATCACTGTCAATAAAGGGTCAGAGGTTTAAGGTTAAAGGTTAAGGGGTTTCTTTGTGGATTGCTTAATCAGGGTCTCTCTGGATATGGTGGTCAACGTGGCAATAATTCGGTTGAAAATGTGAACATATTACGGTGTTTAATACACTTACTGCAGAGAGTGTTCACTGTTCTAAATCTAAATCTCATGTGTGAGATGGAAGGAGTGAGAGGGAGACAGAAAGAGATAAAGAGGGACGGACAGACGGACGGAATGAGTGAGAATTGGAGAATGTTAGTGCATGCGAGCCTGAGACAGACAGACAGAGAGAGAGAGAGAGAGAGAAAGAGAGAGAAAGAGAGAGAGGGAGGGAGAAAAGAGAGAGGGAGGGAGAGAGAGAGAGAAAAGAGAGAGGGAGGGAGAGAGAGAAACTTGTGGGTGTTTTTCAGCTTCTGTTTGCCTGCAGCTCATCTTGGCCTACTTCTCTCCCTCCAATCCCAGTGTTTCTGCATCAGGCAATACATGCTACAACTTTCCCCAATCACCAAGTTACATAAAACACACAACTACAGCCTCTGATGTGCCTTTCACAAGGATTTATAATATTTTTCCTGGAAAAAGAGGATTGGGCTTTGTTTATAATGTTCCCTCTTTAACCCCCCCCCCTCTCTGTCCCCTTAACCCCCACTGACTGGTGCTGCCCTTCTGGTCATCTGTGAGTTGCTGCCATTCATCATTAATGTGTTGCCACATCTCAGTACTGATCTGTGTGTGTGATTTAGAGTTTCCCCCCTACATACAGTAGTAAGGCGTGCCAAAAGAGACACACACACACACACACACACACATCATGGACATACACATACACAAGAACACAGTTGCTGCGGTAACTCACACGCTGCGTATTCCCCAGCACAGCTTGTCCTCCGTCAGTGGCATGCAGGAGTGATGGCGTATGCCCATGGCTAGCCGGTAGACATAGGTCCGCGAAACGGCCTGGAAACGGGCGTGGAACGCACCATGCACACGGTGGGCGTGGGTAACTCTGAGGGAACAGACGATAAATCATGGATTTACCTGGAGGGATAAACATAGCCACCTCCACCCCCTGAGGGTCTCACCTACGCCGACTTACATTCATCGTGCTGTGTCGTCTAGCGACGACCCGGAGAATAACCCCACCCAGGACTAGCCAAACCTGGAGAATAACCCCACCCAGGACTAGCCAAACCCGGAGAATAACCCCACCCAGGACTAGCCAAACCCGGAGAATAACCCCACCCAGGACTAGCCAAACCTGGAGAATAACCCCACCCAGGACTAGCCAAACCCGGAGAATAACCCCACCCAGGACTAGCCAAACCCGGAGAATAACCCCACCCAGGACTAGCCAAACCTGGAGAATAACCCCACCCAGGACTAGCCAAACCCGGAGAATAACCCCACCCAGGACTAGCCAAACCCGGAGAATAACCCCACCCAGGACTAGCCAAACCCGGAGAATAACCCCACCCAGGACTAGCCAAACCTGGGGCGTAAACCAAAGGTAGCCCGAACTATTTACTAGACCCTCGTAAACGCTGCTAACAGAGAAGCTTAATAGTACAATGTGATGCTAAGGGCCCTGGAAAGACAAACACCCACACTACACTGTAAAGGCCTTCATTCTACTTGTGCCAAACAACTCATGGCGTTAACATTCCCATTTCCTTATTCCCTCAGGGCCGGACTTCACCGGTCTCCAGGTGACTCCTGTCCGAGGGGTCTTTGCACTAGCTGGTCATTCCCACAACTTTCCCGATTATTTGACATAGTCTCTCCAGGTTTCTCCGTCTTTCCTGTCTCGCTCCCTCTATCCTTTCCTCTCGCTCTCCATTCCCCTCTCTCTCTACTTCTCTTCCTTTCTTCCAGCCAGGCTAAAATAAATGTCAGTCTGGAAAAAGGGTTTATAACTTTGATATGAAGAGAGCAATGGAGAGAGAGATCAGGAGACAAGGGAGAGCGAAAGAAAGGATAGAAAGACGCAAAGAAACAGTGAAGAGATAGAGAAGAAAGACAGACAGGGAGAAAGAGACAAGAGTAGAGGGAGAGGGAAACAGGAACTCATTCCTGATTTGAAAGGGTCTATATTTAGCTCATGACAGAGGTCTGTGGGTTTTACATAAAAGATGCAGCAAGGAACACTGCAGAGTAAGAAACCCACACAACAACAGACACAGACACGCTGTTCATGTACATGTACACTGCCATCAGACTGCATGATCTGAGCACATTTAGTCCATCAGATCAGGTCAGAGAATTAGAAATCCATTACAACCTGGTAGGTTTGCTGCAAGAAGAATTCTCTCCTATGATGCAAAGAAATGTTTTACAGGTTTAATGTAATAAAGGCATCATTTATTTGGCCTGAATCAGGCAATTTCCCCAGGCCAGTTTTGACTGAATAGGAAAAGGTGCTTTTTCCCCTCATTTCATGCAGTTTCTGTACTGTAACTGTGTTGTCTCACAGGGCCTTTGGCCTGGTCCTCATTGAAAATGAGAATTGTTTCTCAGTCGGCATGCCTGGTATAACAAGGCGGAAATAAAATGTAAAAAATTAAAACCTGATTGACTCCGGCCGTAGGTGGAAGTTAAGGGCGTCCACCAGGACCTCCTCTGCCAATGGTGGCTTGCCATTCTGGCGCTGGAGGTCAAAGTGGGCGGAGTTACAGATGGCGTGGACGCCAGTGTCTGTTCGACTAGAGATGGAGACAGAGAGACCCAGTCACTTACACACAGATAACCTGACCACAGACAGCCCAGAGGTTAGAGCATCTGATCACACAGATAACCTGACAACAGACAGCCCAGAGGTTAGAGCATCTGATCACACAGATAACCTGACAACAGACAGCCCAGAGGTTAGAGCATCTGATCACACAGATAACCTGACAACAGACAGCCCAGAGGTTAGAGCATCTGATCACACAGATAACCTGACAACAGACAGCCCAGAGGTTAGAGCATCTGATCATTAACCCAAAGGTTGCTAGATTGAATCCCTGAGCTGATGAGGTGAGATAGCTGTTGTTCAGTCCCCAAACAATAGCCAGTTAACCCTAATGAGTCAGGATAAGTGTGTCTGCTACGGGATGAAAATGTACATGAACACTCACCTGGAGACATGGAGAGAGATGGCATTAGCAGGCCTTAACCTCCGCACAGCTTCCTGACAGTGAGACAAAGAGGAGAGGAATGGAGGTCAAGAAGGAGAAAGAGGAGAGGGATGGAATGGAGATCAAGAAGGAGAGAAAGAGGAGAGGAATGGAGATCAAGAAGGAGAAAGAGGAGAGGGATGGAGGTCAAGAGAGAGAAAGGAGAGGCAGAAGAGGGCAAATGCTCGAAAACAAGCAATTTGTGAGGATATGGTTAACCACTGCAGGCAGAAGTCAGATTGAATTCCTGAGACGAAAAATCTGTAGATGTGTCTCTGAACATGACAAATATTCCTAATTGTTCCAGTAAATTGATCTGGATCTATTTCCTGATTTTTCTTTTTTTTAATGAGAATCCAGGGATGTGATGCAGGGAGTGAACGAAGAGTAAAAGAGTAAAATACAAATTCAAGTGAAGCCTAATGAGTTTAAAGTCAAATAAATTATACAACTTTGCACGAGAACAACTTTTAACAATGCACACAGAAGAATGTACCAAAACACAGTTGATTGAAAAACTGGGCAAATACAAAGTTTGGTAAAATGGCTGACAGCACAAATAGACCAAACGACATTAAAAGCAGTCCTTGAAAATGTATTTTTTACATTACATTTTTTATTTTAAAATAACAAATGGAAGTCTCAGTGTCACTTTATTTCAGTGGAATTGCTCATAATTAGTAATAAATCCCTGCCCTTGACACACTTTATGACTCACTGTAGTACACAGGCAGCCGTCTATTGGGAGTATACAAACAACACTGATCTACGATGTAAACCAAAACAACCTTTCAAGATGGAGAACTATTATTCCTGTAATATTCAACAAGATCTAATGACCAACACTGAACAAAAGCCCACTGATTTTTCTGAAACTATTTCAAACTGATTTCTGGGTTCTCGTGATTATGAAATGTTAATGGAAACTGGACAGTCAGATTAACAATCAAAAAGACTTAATTTACTGCAATATAATCTCACAACTGAAGAAAAGCTCCTTGCAATTGGAATGTGTTGTCATAATAACTAGCAGCCTGTGTGAGTAAACAGAACAGCACTAACAGGGAGGCTTTCATATTAACAACATCTGCAGGTTATAAATACTACTGGAGAATTTAAATCAGGCTAAATAATCATATAAAATTATGACCCATATCCTATATTCTGTGTGTGTGTGAGAGACAACATCTAAACAGATGGATCGCAGTGTGTTTCTCCACTCATTTAACTCATTCCCTCCATCTCTTCTTCCCTCCCCTAATTTCCATCCCTCTGCCCCTCTCCCCACTACCCCAATCACTCCCACCAATCTCACCCCCCCCCTCCCCTCACCCCCCCCCCCCCTCCTCGTCTTAACCCAGGGCAGAGGCAGCTTTTACTGTATCAAATTCAAATCCAGTCTTTTTTTTTTTTTTTTAATGCAAAGTTCTATATTTAGAGTCAGTTAAAACCTGGTTGGGCTTATATCCCCTCCACCCCAACAAGGTGCTGAAAGCATTCTTTAGAAATGTTGGCCCATATTGATAGGATAGCATCTTGCAGTTGATGGAGATTTGTGGGATGCACATCCAGGATGCTCTATTGGGTTGAGATCTGGTGACTGTGGGGGCCATTTCAGTACAGTGAACTCATTGTCATGTTCAAGAAACCAATTTGAAATGATTTGAGCTTTGTGACATGGTGCATTATCCTGCTGGAAGTAGCCATCAGAGGATGGGTACATGGTGGTCATAAAGGGATGGACATGGTCAGAAACAATGCCCAATTGGCACTAAGGGGCCTAAAGTGTGAAAGAAAACATCCCCCACACCATTACACCACCACCACCAACCTGCACAGTGGTAACAAGGCATGATGGATCCATGTTCTCATTCTGTTTACGCCAAATTCTGACTCTACCACCTGAATGTCTCAACAGAAATCGAGACTCATCAGACCAGGCAACATTCTTCCAGTCTTCAACTGTCCAATTTTGGTGAGCTCGTGCAAATTGTAGCCTCTTTTTCCTGTTTATAGTGGAGATGAGTGGTACCCGGTGGGGTCTTCTGCTGTTGTAGCCCATCCGCCTCAAGGTTGTGCGTGTTGTGGCTTCACAAATGCTTTGCTGCATACCTCGGTTGTAACGAGTGGTTATTTCAGTCAAAGTTGCTCTTCTATCAGCTTGAATCAGTCGGCCCATTCTCCTCTGACCTCTAGCATCAACAAGGCATTTTCGCCCACAGGACTGCTGCATACTGGATGTTTTTCCCTTTTCACACCATTATTTGTAACCCCTAGAAATGGTTGTGCGTGAAAATCCCAGTAACTGAGCAGATTGTGAAATACTCAGACCGGCCCGTCTGGCACCAACAACCATGCCACGCTCAAAATTGCTTAAATCACCTATCTTTCCCATTCTGACATTCAGTTTGGAGTTCAGGAGATTGTCTAGACCAGGACCACACACCTAAATGCATTGAAGCAACTGCCATGTGATTGGTTGATTAGATAATTTAATTAATGAGAAATTGAACAGGTGTTCCTAATAATCCTTTAGGTGAGTGTATATTACCAGTGGAATGTGTAGATGAGCAATGCTATATGTACAATAAGGCAGTGTGAACTCTGTAGCAACCTTGTAGGGAATGACCCTTGACCTGAACTAACAGGGAAATGTGTTGCTATGGAAATTATCCTTCACTTGACAAGACATTTGCTTTCTGATGTTTGTGAAGTGTAAGAATATGAAGGCCTTATCACAAGGAATTCAGGAAATCTTCAAAGAAGCACGAGTCTAAACGTTGATCTCACTTTCAGGATAGGTGTTTTGTATGTTGTGTAAGTCACACAGTAACAAGTAACCAGCCTTAATGGGTTTTGAGTAAGTCAATGTAGACCTATTTGATTTCTTGTGTTTTCTTGCCAGTTAGACACTAAACTCACCTCTAAGTAGTTCTGGACACCTTTGACTGCCTGGTGCGGAGGTGCCTTCATAACGCCGCTAAATGAAAGGAAAACAATATAGCAGAATAGAACGGTGTAGTATTTCTTACAGAAGAGCATACATTTATTTATCTTTTACAGAAGTAGCCTTCACCTTTTGGGAACCACATGGTTCTGATCAATTTACGTACCTGTACCTTGTACCGAGGTATTGGAAGAAGATTAGATAACGGGCACTATCGCTGGGCATGATAATGGATCACTGTTATTGCTTAGTGTCAAACCCGTTGTGTTTCGCAGCTTTGAGTTCGAAATGTTGGCAATGTTATTCAGTTTAACCATAAGATTTAAAAAAAAAAAATTATAATAATGTAACCAAAATGTCCACATGCTGCTGAAATTCTGTATTTATCGGGGAAACATTTGACAGAGGTTGTTTAAGTTGGACAATAAAACGCCCAATGTGTAACTACCAAACTTCCCACGCGACTAGACCGGACTAAACCACTGCAGTCGACATACAATGGACTACAACGTCTGTCCATCTTCTGCCTGCGTGGAATTGATTTGTCTAAACATTATTGCACCCAATTACCTAAGAAGCTACGGCACATTTGAACATGTTTCTAATTTGGAAATAAACGTTATTATATTATGCATATACGTTTTAAAGAATATCTCAACCTTTTCTGCAGAAATGTAATGAGTTTCTAAACGAACAGCTATCATTACTGGAGACGCCTCTGCGACCAATAAGATGAGCCAGTGTGATGACGTGTTTTCGGTGTTAAATTGGTGCTTTCGTAACCAAGTAAGACCTGAAAATGTACCACTTACCATTGGAAAATAAATCCTGTGAAAAGGTGCGGTGTGTACACTGGTCATTACCTCAAACCTTTCCAACAGGTTGACTTCTCACATTATCTACTAAGGAAATAATCTAGATAAAACATAAACATTATTCATATAAAAACGCTAGGCCTGTATTTTAGAGGGATCTGAAAAACTATAAATTGTTTAAGATCCTAATATTTGTACTTTACATTTTTGATTTACGCATCTTCTTTTAATTTGACATAGTCCACCTTCCTCAACAAGTTCAAAGCACCTGAATACATCCAGGTGTAATTTATAAATTCATAGTTGGTAAATTCCCACCTCCTCTATGGTAATGAACGTAGCTTGATACAGATTTTTTTACGCTTCTCCTTGTCGCGATAGATGGTTTGTTTACGTTCCTACGGTTGTGGCTAATGGAGACGACATTGATGAAAGGGGCAAGTTAGCTGCACAATTTTTTTGTAATAGGCGTTATTGTTTGCGTGAAACGCTGCATTTTCGAAATGGCATACCTTGAGTTCATGTTTGAGGACCAAGTAACAAAATACATTCGGGAGCAAGAATTGGCAACGTCTCAAAAATTCGTAATATTGAGTAAGGACAAAAGTTTTGGGCAGAAGGGTACAGTATGCTGTCTTATTCTTAGCCACTTAGTTAGCTAGTAACTGCTGTAACTGCCACACATGTACAATGATCTGTATAAGCTACGGATTGCACTTCCTGCTTGGAGGAATTATTTTAAATAGCCACGTTGTTAATTTCCCCCACAAACTAATCAGCTATCTCGACTAATTTGTGACATTCTTGACCTTCAATAGATGCGGAGCCTTTGGAAGGAAAGAAACTGAGTTGGGAGAATAAAAGTATCCCATTCTTTAATGGAATTCCCTTTCAAGTTGTGGGCACAAAGACCTATGAATGCCACCTAGGTAAAGACAGAAAAACCAGAGCAAAAGAGAAATACGCTGCTGAAATGAACAAGAAGGCAGTAAGTTCAAAAATGTTTACTTTGATTTATGCAATACACTTTTCAGCAATACTTAACTCTAATTATTTTTGCATTACTAACAATGAAATATTTAAAAATTCCTAATATAATTATGTTTGATTATTAGATTTTGTAATTGGTTGCAGGGGGTTAATTTTCCCTTACACTGAAAAGAGCATTAGGTGCTATGTGAAAAGTGCTATGTGAACTGTTATTATGTCCTGTCATCTTCTGTAGCTTGAAGACCCTGCAATTGTAAAGAGACGGAAACTGCTGATAAATACCAAAAAGGTGGACTGCAAGGCTATGATTAACATAGCCCACATTATACGCTTTCCTGATTTTAAGGTAACTATAAAGAGAGGATTTAAATGTCTAGGCCTACTTTTGATCAAAGTCTAATGTTAAATGTACACAGCCCATTTCCAATTATTGGCAAAAGAGCTGATTGGTCAAACAATCAATTCTGATAAGAAATTAGAAAAAGCCCAGAACTGTACCCAATAACACTGCATTTCTAATTAATACCACATTATTTGATGCCTAGATTGAGGAAAGTACAGTGCGCTCCAAAACAGAGGCCTCCCGGGCTCTGAAGAAGGCGCTAAGTGAAACGTCGAGATCAGTGAGGTCCGAGGTCATCTACTGTGTCAGGTTCCCTTCTCTCTCTGAGCATAGTTCCCATGCAGTGGTGGGCGAGGTAAATATATCAATGACTAAATAATAATATTGTATATTTATAAGATAGTAACACAGTCTTGAGTTATCCCGTACCCACTTACCCATTTGATGTGTTTGTCCCACAGGAAGTGTATGTTCGTGAAGCTGTAGATGTCAGAGTGAGGGAGAAGATAGAGCAGTTGACTGTGTCCGGCGTGCGTAAGGTGACTGACATGAAGCGCCATCTACACACTTTTGTCGTGGAGGAGCTTTTCCCTGGAGAGCAGCCACCACCACCTGCACGCCGGCGGTATTACCCAACTGACAGCGACATAAGAAATGTCATGTTCAAAACCAAGACCACAAGGGAGTCCAGCATTGACCAACGGCACACCTCTGCCTGTGAGCGGCGTGAGAGCGGCCTGAAGACGACTTCCCTGGAGGTGTTGCGAATGCAGTGTGCTGGCCACCTGAGGGAGATCATGGAGCTCGCCGATCGTCTGCAGGATGAACAGTACGCAACTGACCTGACTGTGCACCTGCAGAACCTGCTGCAGGACATCAAGGCCCACGTTCCACAAGACCAGGGGTTTACAATGACTGTTTCCCAGAGGAAGAGAACTGCCGAGGCCATGGACCCACCGCCAGCCGAGACTGTGCCAGCCCCTTTAACAGACAGTGGAGGACATGCAGAGGACACGCATGTGGAATGAGAGGCCTCCTGTTGACTGCTTGTTCAGCCAGCTGAGTGGCCTTAAGTGGTGTATCAATTGTATGTACTTTTTACATAATATAATTGTTTTCTTTTGATTAATAAATTATTACTTTAACAAGTACATGGGTTACTAATAATAATAGTAATAATAATAATAATAATAATAATAATAATGGAGGATTTGAAGTATCTAGGGGTCTTGTTCACGAGTGAGGGAAGGATGGAACGGGAGATTGACAGACGGATCGGTGCAGCTTCTGCAGTAATGCAGTCTATGTATCGGTGTGTCGTGGTGAAGAAAGAGCTGAGCCGCAAGGCGAAGCTCTCGATTTACTGGTCAATCTACTCTCACCTATGGTCATGAGCTTTGGGTCATGACCGAAAGGACAAGATCCCGGATACAGGCGGCCGAAATGAGCTTTCTCCGCAGGGTGGCTGGGCGATCCCTTAGAGATAGGGTGAGAAGCTCGGTCACCCAGGAGGAGCTCAGAGTAGAGCCGCTGCTCCTCCACATCGAGAGGGGTCAGCTGAGGTGGCTTGGGCATCTGTTTCGGATGCCTCTAGAACGCCTTCCTGGGAAGATGCCTCGGTGTCCCCCCAGAAGAGCTGAAGGAAGTGTCTGGGGAGAGGGAAGTCTGAGCATCTCTGTTTAGACTGCTGCCCCCGCCCCGGATAAGCGGAAGATGATGGATGGATGGATAATAATTTTGGGTTGAAATGTACATTTTTAATCAACCAGAAACATTTTGGTGAATTACTACAGAATTTGACATGGGGGACACAATCAGAAAAGTCAATTGCTCTGGATAAGAGCATCAGCTAAATTATGACATGTTAATTAGTGAATCAAAATTTATGTGCTTTGGATATACACTCAAAAATCTTTGGTTCCTTTAATAATGATGGGCTGCATAAAATATACATAATGATAAATAATTATATATATATTTTTTTACTTGTAAAGTACATTGTGCTTTATTAATGAGTCCAGGGAATTAACAAAAACTAACTTTACTAAATTATAAATGTACATCCCTAAAAAAAACATGCAGAGAAATTATTGGCACTGTTGTTTGTGTACTCTGTGCACTCTTGGGATGAGAACAACACTGACCCATTTTAAAATATACAAGTCAAGCGTTTCATACTTTATTAAAAAGGTGCATAAAGTTGGAGGACAACAGGTTTTAGTTGTAATAATAGAGGAATGGATTTGAACTCATACTGGATCAGTACCGGAGGTAGAGGCTTGGACTACTGAACCAAATGAATACACAGCCTTTTCCTCAATATTTTTTTAATGAGATTGGAGAACACATTGGAAGGGACCGTTCATCCATAAATATATGAGGGGGACTAAAACGTCAGAGAGGCGAAGCTCACCTGTCATGATACATTTGCCCACTGATTGAGTTAAAAAAAATATCTTAATATTCCTAACCTTCACCCTAACCTTATGGTGGACATTATCCTCCTAACCTTCACCCTAACCTTATGGTGGACATTACCCTACTAACCTTGACCCTAACCTTATGGTGGACATAATCTTCCTAACCTTCACCCTAACCTTATGGTGGACATTTGCAGTCAGCATGCCAATTGCATACTCCCTCGAAACCTGAAACATCAATGGAAGTGCTTTGTGAAAACTAAATGAGTGGCCTTTTATTATTCCCTGAACAAGGTGCTCCTGGGTAATTATTATGTCGTTCACCCGCTTCTTGATATGCCACAGCTGTCACGTGGATGGATTTACGCAGAGGAGAAACAGGGATGTGTGCAAAACACTTGAGATAAATAAGCTTTTTGTGTTAAAGGAAAATTTCCGGGAACTACAACTATACAGCTGGTGAAATATGGGACCAATAGCCCACTTTAATGCGTTCCGACAAACAAGTATGTCGATTTATGATGTCGTCACTGTCATTGACAGAGGGGTGTGTCGTCCACGCCGGTGCTGACACGCCTCTTTACCATACCTCACGCTTAGCGCAGCAGCCGTAGTAATTTGACATCCATTGAGACTACATTCTGCTTCGCCGTGTCTGAAGAAGCTGCTGCGCGTCCGACAAAACAGGGAATACCGCAATCGTTCAGGACTCGTTTTATCCAACCCACCGTCCGTTAATCAGCCCCGGGCAATGAAATTAACCAAATAAAGGAGTAATAGTAGAAGAAAAACGCTAAGATGACAGTGGACTTTGAAGAATGTATTAAAGATTCTCCCCGATTCAGGTAAGGTACAACGCGCTCGTGGCATGATGCTAAGCGATCTAAATGTGCCAAGCTAGGTTGGAACACTTTCATCCCGCATTACATTTTTCAGCGGTGAAATAATTATTGATTATATTTTGTGTTCTATATTCTTATTTGTTCATATTGCTCTGGCACATGGACCGACGAAGTCTACTGAGTGGTTGTTGTGGGCTATTATATATTACCGAATTTAATACTGGTGAGATAGTGGTCTTTGTACTCTATGCAATTCTTTCTTGATGCCATATTTCATACATCCCACCCTTCATTCAAAAGTTAATGTGAAATTACGCATGGCGGTTTATGATAGCTGTCACCTTCGCGATTCACCAACCGTACTGTACCATTTGAATGAATGACATGTTCTGAGAAGATGAGGGAGCAATGCTGATTTTTAGAATTAGAATGAATGCTCCACGGGCGGAACAAATGGTAGCCTGACAGATATGGATGTAGCATTTTTAAAATGCCAGATGACAGAAAGGCTATTATGTATCTCTCTAGCATTGGTCAGTACGACGTTCTTCACAGCTGTTTTTTGATTCGGTCCTCGACTTCATCAATACTGATCAGTACAGAAAATCCGTTAACAAGAACATGGTATAGAACGGAACCAAACAGAAAATAACCCAACAGACCAAAAACAAAATTGAACATGTTGTTCTATTGGTTTGTACCAGCCATAATTAAAAACTGGATGGACAAGCCTGGACACGCTTATGCCCTTGTAGGTCTGGCAGAGACAGAGAAGCAGTACCCCACATTCATTATGAACATATTTCCTTCTGTTATTTAGGTAGGTCATGGAATCCTCGGTTTCGTCGTTGGGTATTACCACAAGCTATAATAAAATTGCATCCAATCGTGACCGACTAGATTTCAATTACAATTTGGAGTCACGGACTTGAAATGGAAGAAAAGCAGTGACTGTTAATGCACATAGTTCTATCTTTGCATTTTACTGTCACTATGTTATCGTGGGTTCATTCTTTAACTACAGACAGTGGTGTGTATGTGGGTGTGTGTGTCATTATGAACACAAATTCCATATAGACAGAGTCCTAAACCTTCTTACAAAGCTGTCTGGCAGCCTCACCCTTTTGACTATATCCTGTGTGTGTTGAAAGCTGTAACTCTGGTCAAAGGCAGTTCTTTGCAATTTTCTGTCTTTATGCAGGGGGGTTATCAAATGACCAAGACAATATAACTGGGATGGATAGCTGATTGGCTGCCTGGTGTTTTGGATGGCTAGCAGTCCAGCGTGACTGTAGCTGATTGGTTGACTGGCATTATTGAGGGCTGGCAGTCCAATGTGACTGTTGTTGATTGGCTGGCCGGTGTAGCTAGTCTGCATGCTGGATTGCAGTCTTGGTGTGTATGGCTCTCTAGATGTGTGGTGTAATTCGGCTGCTGTTGAAATGGGAATGGGAGGATCTCTTACCTGCTTTCGTGTGTTCCAGTTTTGCAGTCTTAGCGAGGACTGAGGAAAATAATGCCAAGTGGGGACATTTGGACGGCCCTCACTTCGTCAAGACGCTTCATCTGACTGGGGTTAAGTTTAGGGTTAGAATTAAGTTTAAATTTGGGCAGTATGGGTTCGTTTTTGGAGTTAGGGTTTGTTTAAGTTGAGGGATGCATGGCGCTTTTGTTTGGTCTTGGTCACGTCTCCTTGAATGTGACTTGGTGTTTTTTGGACATGCCTGTTGGTGGTGCCCCCTCCCCTCAGAATTCCCTCGCCATGAGCCAACATCACCGGAGAACTACCTTCCCCCAGTCCTGTCTACAACCCCTGCTTTTCTCGGTTTCAGGGTTGGTGGCATTGTCCCTCCCGAGTTCTGCCCTTCCCATTACCAAAGGGGGGCAATTGTTCTGCTACTGCGGATGCTGCCGATGTGTAAGTGTGTCTCAAACAGAGGCTCAGAGCGGTTGGCCAAATCGTCCTGGTACCAAGGACGGCGGGTTGTTGCGTCCAGCTCTGGACCTTTGTATTGTTCTGTTGGGAACTACGAGCCATCCTGAAATCAATGGTAATGATGAACTTTGTGCCTTATCAAACATATTTGTCATCACTTATGCTTGACGCGTTCGCCCTTGTCCCTTTCTTCAGGGAACAGAGATGACATATTCCAATCCATATTCCTCTTCTCTTTGTAGATAGCCTGCCATAGTTATCTGTACCCAGAGAAAAGCGCAGTGGTGTTTAGAGGCTAGCCAGCACATCCTCATGTTTCTGTCACTAATTAGAATAAACGTGTTTTTGTAAACCTGAAAAATCTACCATTTTTGTATTATTTATGAAATGTCCATGCAGAACTTCTATTTTCCTTCAGTGCCATCAAAATCCGGCCACTGCGAATGAGCGTATGACGTAAGGCTCCGCGCTCGGTTGAAATACCGTGTTTTTTTAGGGAGACCCCTGACAGTTTGCCCGACACAGCTAACAGTCTATGAATATGCGGGCCTAACTCACAAAACAATTAGCTATGTCGTGTTGTACTATTGGGTGCCAGAACCGATATGCAAATAGAAAGTATGTAAATTTTTACCATCTACCTTCAACTCCCACTCCTTTATGTGAGCCAAACTGTACAGACAGACACACATGTGCAGTTTGACCTCAGGATAAACCGGTTTTGTTTATAGCTGACCTCCCTTGACGATCTCAGTTGTCTGTCATCACGGCAGCATCTCTGTAATTATCACACAAAAAGGCCTCTTTAAAACCGTGAAAGGTGAAATCCTGCACATTACCTCACAAAAACAAAATTATTATATATCAGGAGGTTGAAGATCGCAGCAAGATTTCCTCTTGAGCTTCTGCTCCCACCGTATGCCTGTGGGTTTCAAAACCACAGCCCTGGCATCGAAGGCGCTGTGGACTACAAACACTGCCGCATCGGACTTATTGACAACAGTTGTCACACACCCAACCCCAGAAACTACTCTCTGACTGCCACCACTAAGCTGCCTGTTGCGGTGTTATCCTGGTTCAGGGATCAGAATAGTGGCTTCTGCCCTGGATGGAATTGTATTTATTCTTTTGTCGGGAGCAGACTGCCAAATCATCAGAAATCCGTCTCAAATTCAACAAATAAATGTGTGTAATTTAGGATATCTGATCCCAAGCATTCCCAGGAATAAACCCTGACATTATGTGTGTCAGTGTAATCACAATATGCAATCACTGTTATTTTGGGCTTAGTTATGATCTTATGCTCATTAGATCACTTTTTTAATAGTGATTCTATTTATGTCCGGGCGTCTCGCTATCTGCAAACATTGGCCGAGGTCTGAATCCAGTTACCCCCCCTCAGCTAGCCCCTCGGCCAGTGGTATAACTCGTTAGAGACACTCATTACTGTCATTTAGACACGCTTCACATGAGTGCCAGTACTTGTAGTTGAGTAGGACATGTCAGCGCTGATGTCATGCCTGTCGGATGGTTCTCCTGTCCCTCGTCCAACTGGATCGCCATTCCCACTGTAGTACTGTCGGGCCCTGGTTGAAGAAGTCCACGATAAAGGCAGCAGGGTGGGGTTCGGGGCGCAGGGTGGGGTTCTGTTCACACTACCAGCTGATTGGAGCTCATCTAACCAGTGGTTTGCTCTCTCAGAATGATGAAGTTTGTAAAGGTAGTGGTTCTCCCTCTCATTGTCCTGAGTCCCCTGATTAGTGTGAGCAGTTGCAAAATGGATCACATTGCCTCCATTATCACGGTGGGGTCATTAATGTGTGTTCTATCGCTCGTACCAAATGTTCCTCTGTTAGAACCGCTTTAACAAGACCGTCACTGTTTTAGGTCCACTGCAGTGAGAGAGCAGCGTTTATCTTGGCTTCTAAATCATGAGGGGGATTGTTTATTTAACAAGGAAAAAAAAAAGGACAGAGATGTTTTGGATTGTCAACAGACTTAATCCCTAGAATGATAATTTTGAGGGGGGATTGTTGGCCTATATTTAAAATGTTGACATGTATTAAAAAATGTAATGCAAGAATTAGGGTATCAATTACATGTTTGTTTTTACCGGATTTCTTAAATCTACATGTTTCATCTGTAGGTGCTGGAAATCATATATAAGCTTTACCACTTGCTCTGTAATATGAGCATAATGTAGATTTGTATAAAAAAATTGCATGTATTTATAAATATAGGAAATAAATGTTATTTTATTAAAATGGATATTAAGTTGATATTAAAATGTAACTGTTTATTTGGCTGCTTTTGCCCTGGTTAAAGCTGTCAACGCTGTTCCCCTTTTAATGATTTCCTAATGAAGTCAACGCTGTTCCACTTTTAATGAAGTCAACGCTGTTCCCCTTTTAATGAAGTCAACGCTGTTCCCCTTTTAATGAAGTCAACGCTGTTCCCCTTTTAATGAAGTCAACGCTGTTCCCCTTTTAATGAAGTCAACGCTGTTCCCCTTTTAATGAAGTCAACGCTGTTCCCCTTTTAATGAAGTCAACGCTGTTCCCCTTTTAATGAAGTCAACGCTGTTCCCCTTTTAATGAAGTCAACGCTGTTCCCCTTTTAATGAAGTCAACGCTGTTCCCCTTTTAATGAAGTCAACGCTGTTCCCCTTTTAATGAAGTCAACGCTGTTCCCCTTTTAATGAAGTCAACGCTGTTCCCCTTTTAATGAAGTCAACGCTGTTCCCCTTTTAATGAAGTCAACGCTGTTCCCCTTTTAATGAAGTCAACGCTGTTCCCGGTCTAATGAAGTCAACGCTGTTCCCGGTCTAATGAAGTCAACGCTGTTCCCGGTCTAATGAAGTCAACGCTGTTCCCCGTTTAATGAAGTCAACACTGTTCCTGTTTAATGCTGTTTGACGTATGGCTGCTTGCGGTATAACTGTCTAATCCAGTGATGTGATTTAACACCATGAGACAGAGGATGTGAGGTTGCACTGCATGGCTTGTCAACGCCATCTGAATGTTTGGATAAACAATCAGGCTGGACTCATTACAATCATGTAATAATTCTTAAAGAAACAAATAAGAATAAATA
Organism: Esox lucius; assembly: GCF_011004845.1. Classification (NCBI taxonomy): domain Eukaryota; kingdom Metazoa; phylum Chordata; class Actinopteri; order Esociformes; family Esocidae; genus Esox; species Esox lucius. The sequence goes on along the minus strand of NC_047570.1, from coordinate 37,101,973 downwards.
ATACAATTTGAGGAAGGTTTGCTGGATGGAACAGGATGGATGCATTGAAAACGTGTCTGGAAATGAAGTGAAACGTTTGGAGTGAGAGAGAGGGAGATGTTGAGAGAGGGGAACGTGGGGGGGGGAGATGGAGGTGGAGACAGACAGAGGTAGAGAAAGAGACAAGTCTGTCAGTAAACCCCAAGAAGACAAAAATAATACTTTTCTGGAGTCAATACTGATCTCAGGAAATTAAACCAGCGTTTCCAATTGGTAAAAAACATATAGGAAACTGCGCACACTACAATTACCCAGATTTAAAAATAAGCTCAACTGGAAACCTTAATGAGTCAGTGAATAAACTGAGAGAGAAGGCACAAAGGGCAGTGTTGTACGCTTAAGACAAGAAACATGGTTGGACCTGCAAAACCAGATTTCTGTCAACAGGACTACCATTGAAACATTGCATGCAGAGTTCTGGAAGATTATTGTACAACTCCAGAGGAAAACCTATAGACAATGCATTCTGGGAGGAATTAGTCCCATATCCACTGCTAATAAAAACTAAAAGGGCATTATGGGAAATGCATATAAGTTACAGTGACTCCCCCTCTCATAATACAGCCTGCAATGCCAACAGTTAACTATAAAAACCTACTGGGATACACAAAGCAATTTACAGGACTGACTGGCACGGAAACTGCAGCCCTCCATGGCAACTAATTAAACGTGGTCACTGGTCCAAAACCTTAGAAAACCTTGACAGACTCCAGGATTTGTGAGCACAGCCTTGGTATTGAGAAGAGTAGGCAGAGGAAAACCTGACTCCATGTAGAGAAAAAGCTGTGGAATCACCGTACCACAGCAGAACCTTAGACCAACCTGTACCATAGCAGAACCTGAGATAGAGCTGTACCACAGCAGACCCCGAGACAGAGTAGAACCTGGGATAGAGCTGTACCCCAGCAGAACCTGAGACCAATCTGTACCACTGCAGAACCTGAGACAGAGTAGAACCTGGGATAGAGCTGTACCACAGCAGAACCTGAGACCAACCTGTACCACTGCAGAACCTGAGACAGAGCAGAACCTGGGATTGAGCTGTACCACAGCAGAACCTGAGACTAACATGTACCACTGCACAACCTGAGACAGAGCATAACCTGGGATTGAGCTATACCACAGCAGAACCTGAGACAGAACAGATCCTGGGATAGAGCTTTACCACAGCAGATCCTGAGACAGAGCATAACCTGGGATGGAGCTGTACCACAGCAGAACCTGAGATAGAACAGTTCCACTGCAAAACCTGAGGCAGAATAGCATTTCCTGACGTTACCTTTTTAGTTTTAAAGATTTCTCCAAAATGTGTCCTCTTCCAACAGACTTTAGTTGATTAAAGGTTTCAAAGAGCTCTTGGGTGTCATCTACCTGTTGGTTGAGCTGTGGATTAGCAGTCCAATTCATTACTGTCTGACAGAACATTCATTATTCCATTGGTATGGATGACGTGTAGATTGTTCCATCATGCCAACATAGACTGGCTCTGACTACTCACCATGGTGAATAAACAGCGTTCAGAACATTTTAATTCCATTTATTTACTGTGAGGATCACCCACCTCTTCATCTGTTTGTGGTCATTACACAATAACTGTCTCAAAAACTCTCACTAGTGCATCCAGTGGCGCATTTATATCTTGCATTAGACAGCAGTCGCAGCTGTCTCTTCATGTAGAACTTAAAACCGTTTTAATTTAAATCAATTCCTGCTGAGGCTGCATAACTGTGGACAGAGAGCAGGAGAGAGCCCCCTGGAACAGGTCCTCCTGCCATTACCCACAGTGCAACACTCCCCTGGCAGTCTGCGTGTGCCTGTGTATGTCATGCAGGTCTCCATGGTTACCGTGGAACCTCCGCGTAGGTATGTCGGTCCTCCCCTGGATTGCCATGGTGATGGGAGGCAGTGACTGAGGGACAGATGGAAGGTCGTGACCTCCGTGGAGCATCTGTTTCTAATGTACTGCTTCAGCACACAGCCACGGCGAGTGTGATGTGTGTATGTGATTTATGTTCTGTAATGTATCGGTGTACTGTGGAAGTGAGCGAATGAATGCTAAGTACGTGTGATTTATCTGGTGGATGAGCCAGAGGGACTCGTAGAAGCTCTATTTACATGTGCATGTTGTCTTGCTCCTGTTGTATGTGCAACAGTACCAGACCTAATAAACACCTCACCTATGCAGCCCCCACTAGGGGTCACGACCCCAACATTATTTATCACTGCTCTAAGGCACATTATCCACCTGAGACAGGTTGTAACTCTGCACGTGGTGATTTTGTAAAAGTCACAGTAGTAATAATCTACTGAAGACATATGTACTGCTAGTTGCCAATCAACCTAATGTCACCTGTAGCAATGGTTGTAATTGTGATTTAGTTACATTGAAGGAACACTCCTTTTCGATGTGGCATTTCCTGTATGTGTCCTGGGGCACCGCTGCTAGCTGAAGTGTGTGTGTGTGTGTGTGTGTGTGTGTGTTCTGTGTATTTTAACGAACAGACCAAGCGACCGTGTGTGATTCACTTGATCCTCCCCTCAGTGGAGGAATCCAGCATGCTTAAAAGGATAGTCAGTCTAAAATTCATATTTTTCTCAAAGTTTACTTACCTAAAGATATTCCAGAATGCCCATATAGTCGTTTTTTCAAAGGAAATGTGATTAATCAGACCGGGCCACCTTCTTCCATTGCTCTGTGGTCCAGTTCTGATGCTCACATGCCCATTGTAGGCATTTCGGCAGTGGACAGGGGTCAGCATGGGCACCCTGACTGGTCTGCGGCTACGCAGCCCCATACACAACAAACTGTGATGCACTGTGTGTTCTGACACCTTTCCATCAGTACCAGCATTTCTCAGCAATTTGAGCTACAGTAGCTCATCTGTTGGATCGGACCACACGGGCCAGCCTTCACTCCCCACGTGCATCAATGAGCCTGGGCCGCCCATGAGTCTGGGCCGCCCATGACCCTGTCGCCGGTTCACCCCTTTTCCTTCCTTGGACCACTTTTGATAGGTACTGACCACTGCAGACCGGGAACACCCCACAAGGGCTACAGATTTGGAGATGCTCTGACCCAGTGGTCTAGCCATCACAATTTGACCTTACCCTTTCCCATTTTTCCTGCTTCTAATGCATCAGTTTTGAGGACAGAATGTTCACTTGCTGCCTAATACATCCCACCCACTGAAAGGTGCCTAATAACGAGATTATCGGTGTCATTCACTTCATAATGTTATGGCAGATCGGTGTATATATTTTCCTTTCTCTCTCATACAAATAAAGTTTGACTGTTGGAGGTGAATATCAAAGTTGAAATGGGTAAATTGCTTTCTATAACTAGCGAATACTAACTTTCATTGTCATCGTTGGGTTCTTGAGGTAAAGGGTTAGGGTTAGGGTTAACCCAACACCACTTGTCTTCGTTTGGGGTGTTTTAGAGTAGTCTTCCACTTGCAATGCAGCTTTGCCATAGTGGCATGTACGCTTTCATGAATTTGTACGATGCTAATAACGCTAATTACTGACTGAGACAGAGCTGAATAATGGATCGTTTTAAAAAGTGAGCTTGAAGGACCAACTGGGGGTAAGGGGACTGTCACCAAAATGAGATTTTTGGACGATCTATCCCTTTAACGAATGACAGTAGAATGTTTAGGTCATATTTGACGCCATGTGCAGCGTAGTGGTAACATCTGGGGCCAGGCCGTGGTTTAAGCATCAGTCCAGATATGTTACACGGGGCGCTTAGAACTGGTAAAAACTTAGACATGCCTACAGGTATTGGGTCATAAAATGCAGAACAAAGTGTTTGAATCGGAAGCTATTTAAACACACTGCTACTTGCCCAGAGGGACTGCTGTAGTTTTCTGTCATGCCTGCTTTTGTACAGAGAAAGACATCAGAAGTCTACTGTTAGTCAGTGTATCCGTAAGGACAAACCATTTCCACTGTCTGCTATAGTGCTGTGACTGTTTGGTTTTCATACAGTCGGGTGAAGAGGAAAACCTGCTCTCCTCCACATATTTGAGTTTTTGAGACCGTAGAATGTCCTGCCCTGATTTCTAAAACCAGACGTTCGATGCGATCCCCGCCCCCAAATGACGGCCTGTTCCTCTGCACGCGACACTGCGGAGCGATACGTATTCAAATGTGCCATGTGGAACGCGTCACTCGTGTTCCATAACGCCTGCCTCATTCCCCTTAATCCTCTGCTTTTGTGGTGCTACGTATTCCATTAGGAGACCATCAACTCCGTTTGCAGATGAGACAATCCTTCTGCCTGCTTCCAAATGTCGAGGAGTGGTTTATATGCCTGGCTTAGTTTAGCTGCATCAGACATCTCCTCATGTATGTACCCTACAGGTGATGTTACCTGACCCGGGTGGTTGTTGGTTTCTAACCTGGCGCTGACGCCAACCTGCCAGCCTGCTGCTGCCCCATCCACCTGAAATTCACTGATTTCATGACTAATGTAGATCAGTACTGTAATTATATGATTGATGGGATCAATACTGTAATTCTGTCCCTGGTTGCCTTTAGCTGCCATGGCAACAGTGTCGGACACTCTTCCTCTTGCTCTCTCTTCCCCCTCCTTTTCTCACCCCTGATGGCTGGCAGGCTGGCTGGCTGGCTTAGCAGAGCGTGGCCCTTCTTGCCGTGCCGGTGTGGTCTGAATGATTCCCACAGGGGTAAACATTTACCTCCTCTGTTCTGCCCATAACGTGGCAAATCCACTAATTCCCAGTTGTTTTGACTTGTCGTTGAGGTGTTTTGTAGATTAGGTCATCTGTGTGTTGCCTGCAGCTCGGAGCTCTGGCCAGGGCTGGGTAATGTAGAACACACCCACTCCTGGGTAATGTAGAACACACCCACTCCTGGGTAATGTAGGACACACCCACTCCTGGGTAATGTAGGACACACCCACTCCTGGGTAATGTAGGACACACCCACTCCTGGGTAATGTAGGACACACCCACTCCTGGGTAATGTAGGACACGCCCACTCCCGTATGACTTAAAAACAGCATCGGGATCTGCAGGGAACTGATTGGAGAAGCCCACACACACTTAGGCACAGATACACAATGTTGAATATCCACAAGGACTGGACTGGAGAAGTCCACACACAACCTGTCCTCAGACCTTCCTTTTGCTTGTTCATTTTTCTCTTTCCTTTTTCACAGCATCCCCATGTGGAGTGGACTGGAGAATAAATAGGGACACCAAAGATGATTAAACTCAAAAACTCAACCCGTAATGCTTAACTGTAACCCTGACCTGAACCCTGACCCTAAAGATTTAATCTTGAAAAATTGCATTTTTCAAAATGGGGACATGAAAGATGTTCATATTCAAAGGGATTTATTTATCTGGTCTCCCATCCAGGGACTGACCAGGACTGACCCAGCTTAGCTTCAGAGGTGAGCCAGTGGATGGATCCTAGAATCAATACCCTTTTTTCTAGGTTTGTTCCTCTTCATCTCTGTGGTAGGGAAACCTCCCTTTTACCAGTTGGTGACCTCTTCACCCCACACTGCTCAGAAGTGTCACGAGCAACAACACGGGTGCTGAGAAGTTATAAAACCAGACAGCCCTCCCCCCGACTCTTTGAGAAAATATTTGGAGGAGTAAGACAGTGCTCTTGCTGTGAACACTGGGGGGAGAGATCTTTCATGTCAGAACCGCGGAAGTGTGATTCCAGGACTTCAAAGGATTGTGGGTAATGGAACTTTGGTGTTATTGGTGCTCGGGGAAAGGACAGGAAAATGGAAGATTGTGTGTGTGTGTTTTCATGTGTGGGTGTATTTATGTATGCTTATGGGTTCATGGGAGTGTGTGTGTGTGTGTGTGTCTCTGAGTAGATGGAGATCATTGATTTGCAAACACACACACACACACACACCCACCCACACCATTAGTGACTGGCTGACAGATGGAGAGTTACTGTAACCTGATGGGTAGAAACACCACTTACCTGATCAATAACCACCACTGATCATTATCTTGGATGACGTGATCGGTAAATGTCACTGACACAGGCAGCTCACAAGGTCCGAATCATTTGATGAGTTCATGGTAGGGGTGGGACCGTGCCCATGGCCTCACTGCACGACCGGTTCAGACTGAAATCTTCCGTAGATGCTCATCTACCCCTGGGTTGCTGGAGCTCACTTGACCTCTGGTTGAACCAGAGTGTGAAGGATCAATAGAGACCAAAGAACAAACAGCTTTACGCTCCTTGGAACCATCACAGATCAACCAGAATTATTAAGAGATGCTTCTACTAGAGACGACATGGAGACGATTATTGATGCTCTCTTTAATCCGAGCTCACTGGATATACAGTGTAAGTTTGTGTGTGTGTGTGTGTGTTTGCTTGCGTAATAGGTTTTTCTAGCCCTTTCTGTGTTGGTTTCAATACATGGACTGTTGAAACTAGCCCTGGGCTTGTGCTCCACTGTCCTCGACAGACTCGTATCCCTGTTGAAGAGAAGCTACCAGTCACTCAGACCAACAACCTGATTTAAAATTCCTGTCGTCTCTTTCAGAGGACATTAATGATCATTAACAACTAGTGAATACAACTACTGTGCGTCCAACACTTGTCCCTGTTGATTCACAGGTTGTCTCTATTCCCTTTGTAGTATACTCTTTTCAACCTGGGCCAATTTGCCTCAGGTTTAAACTAGTGAGCTGTGAAGGGGATAGTGGGCCACTCGGGACGGAGTCTACAGCTTTATTCAGTTCCCAGAGACCAGCTTGTTTCTGTGTAGGCTGTGGGTCGCGGTAGCCTCAACAACACAACACACACAGACCCCTTACAAAGCTTTCCTGTTTTGCCATCATTGTACCTGGACACACCAACGAAGAACAACATGGCCCATCCCACTGCAGGTTTTTTATTTTTATTTCCCAACATGCACGGTGCTAAAAAGGAATGTTTCTTAGTCATCCATCAAGGGTCTGACTCACACTGGAATGATCTTCTCGTTGGAGAGGAGAGACACCATGTCTAGGAAAGAATACCCTCTCTGTGTGACAGATTCCTACTTGATAATTCTTGCTCCGCCCGGTCATTTGATTGTAATATTTTGAAAACCACCACAAAAACCAAACATGCACAATCTCACCAACACACAAGCACCACACACTGTGGTTGCCGGGCCATTCCATGTTGATGAGGCACGTGTCTCTGCCAGCCTGTCCCTGTTCCCCCCAGGGTGTATTCATGTATGTATGTTGATGCCCGGCCTGTGTGGCTTTATGGTTTTAACATTAATCTGACAGGCTCTGACCACCCTAGCTGGGGCTATTTTAAGATCCCTAGACCCTCGCATTGCTCCCAGTGTTCTATGAAATGTGCCGGGAGATTAACTGCGGACCCAGCCATGTTCTCAGAATGCAGAGAAACCAAGCACTATGATGATTAGAACTGAGCGCTCCCACCAGGCGGTCAGGCCATGGTGGTGGCATCCAGAACACTCTTCCCGGAACTGCAGATTGTTGAGGTGTCTCTGTGTCCCGGGGGGGTGGGGGGGGGGGGGGGTTGGGGTGAGGTGTCTCTGTGTCCCGGGGGGGTGGGGGGGGGGGGGTCTCGGTGTCCGGGGGGGGTGTGAGGGGTCTCTCTGTCTACCTGCTTGAAACATAATGCAATAACGAGTCCATTGTGAGAACATGAGCCCCATGTTCATTATGGTTGGTTTGCCAAACAATGGGGCCCTGGTGAAGAATGTCCTGATCTAGATTGTTTGGTTTTACTGAATTGTAAAAAATATTGGGTTTGCTCAAACCTAATTCCTTCACACGCTTTTCAGCAATCTTTTGTCCTTAACGGTATTATCATTGCACAGCTGTTGTCGGCCAACTTGTGGCATTGATGGGTTTAAACGCATGTTGGTCAAATTTCTTGATGTCAACCAATCAGATTGTCCTCGCACTAAAACCAGAACAATCCCAGTGTAGCCAGGCCAATCAGGATGCCCTCACAATATAACCTTACCAATCACCAGACTGGAGAACCTCAGTGCCAAGTCGTGATTTTTGCAACCGTTGAAAAACATGGCTTAGCGGCGTGCTGCTCTCCCATGTGAGTGTTTCTATCGGCTTCTCGCTGTTTAGAGAATGTGGCCAATGTCGCTGTGAGCACGTTGTTGGCACCATCACAGGTCATAACTCTTCTGTTCACTTGGTCTCTGTGTTTAGACTGTCTCACAGAGAGAGGATCTCAACCCTTCTCGCCGCGCATTCATCCCCGAACCACAATGACTGGTTTGTCATGTTGGTTTGGTTCTCTGCCCCCACTGACAGACGTCGAGACAAGGCCTTACAGAGCCGTTTGACAGCGAATGAGAACATGCACTCGTTGGTGCTAGGATACTGCAGCATAACAGAAGGAGAGTAAAAGAATAGCTTACTGGTCCACATCAGTGTGCCGTTTGCTTTGAACCCAAACCCCCTGTGGCAGAGCTTCTCTGTGAACAGTTTACATCTGTCTTCCTGACCAGGCATGAGGACGTTTACGAGGCCTGACATGCATAAGGGTGGTGAGATGTCTAGCGGACGGCTGAAACGTACGTCATTAGTGATGTCTTAAGTGTGTCAAGAGCTGTACTTCTTTAAACCCCGGAGCATTTTTACGGGTGTTTCCCAGCCGCTAATCAGTTTGGGGAGAACAGGAGTGAGACTAAATGGAGGACTGACACGAGGAATGCAGCAAAGTGGCCTAAAGGTCATCAGAGAGCCTGTGGAGGAGAGTAGAAGTGAGCTTGCTTCCGTGGCGCTGGCCTGTTAGTCGTGGACACTCAGGGTTTTAACGGGCGGGCTACTTGCTCCACTTTGAGTGTTCAGCAGTGATTAAGGATGGCACTGTTCTATAAATATGACAGGTTTGTGTTTTCTCTGCCTTGTCTGAGCCTGGCTGAGGGGCCTTCTGTGGCACCAGCTGACACTGACAACAAGTGGCCGTTTGACTGAGGCCGTCTGCGTGGAAACGAATCATCCAAAGCTTTTGATCGAACCAACAACATTGAGTGAAAATAAGAGGATATATACATTTTTGGGGCGTTTATGTCCTCTGGGGCCACACATACACAGCGGTTCACAGTAGATTACCGGTCAAGGTCCTGCCACTCCTTCCATCCTGCTGGTCCATCTTTGGGATTGTTGTCTGTCTCCACGGTTACAGGAGGATGTTGCTGTGGAAACCTGCCTGCTCTATTGGGTGGGATACTGATTTGTCTGTGTTGATAAGGTTGATGTGATTTGAAATGGCCAAGACACACACACACACACACACACACACATACACACACATACGCACATTTGGAAGTCATAGCAATGTAGACCTCAACTGAGCTTTGTCACGTGTTTTTGGTTGGCTTGATGGCCTCCTCTTTGTTTGCAGTGATAATTGTTAACACATGAATGATGGGGGGAAATCGGTTGGTGGCTCACCCTGTTTGGTTGGGTCAGCTGTCATCTGAAATGCAGGATGTTTCTCAGACTAATTCAAAGTCGTGTGGCCCCTCCCTGAAGCATTCTAGCACAGAACTTTCCCATGTGTTTGTGTGTGCGTGCATACATGTGGCTCTGTGTGTGTGTGTGTGTGTGTGTGTGTATACATGTGGCTCTGTGTTTGTGTGTATGTTCGGTATGCTGAGTCTCACATCTGTGATTCCAAATGGCAGCTGGTTTGTATTTGTCCCAGCCTAGTCTCTCACACACTCTCTCTCACACACACTCTCTCTCTCTCTCACTCACACACTCACACACTCACACACACAAATGGAAGAAACATAATCAAGACAAAGATGTCAGTTAACTGACATCTTAGTCTTGATTATGTTTCTTCCATTTAACCTCCCTCTCCCTCGCTGAGCCCCTGGCTGTCAACCTATATGTGAGTGATCATGTCACAGGCAGGAAGTGCATGCGGGAATGAAGAATGTCCTTCCAGTTTAACACTCACACACCTCCAGATTGTCTCACTCAGCTTGCCAATGCTAGCCCCAACTTGTAAGACATGAACAGGTTATTGTGCTGAGAAATCGAAAGCTGAAACTTTCTATGGCTCCCAACAGCTGCCAATGCAGAAGGTGACTAATTTTTAATTTGCATGGTTGTCTTATTCACTTCCAGGAGTGAACCGTGGCTTCTAGACCAAAGCCTTTTGATCAGAGCTGTGGCTTCTGGAAAACATGTTGTTTCAGACTAAAAAAAGAACAAATATCTCCCCCAATGACCTGCAAACACAAGCCCAGTTCAACATTTGGTATGTTGTCGGCAATATTTTCTATTGAATATAGTGTTTAAATGATTTGCACATCATGGCATTATGTTACACAGCGTCCCCAACAGGGCTGTGGGAAATACAGGCCTACTGATTGGTTTAGCATGCTAGCTTGATATACTTCCTCTAAGAAAACCAAATGAAAATCCTTAAAGGATATTTTCTTCACTTTAAAACTGAAGACATAAGAATTAGAATGTAATTGAAAATAATAAGATAATGGGAATACAATTATGAGTATTGGTAAATGTTCAACAATGCCAGAGGACTGTGAAGTATCCTGTTCCATCTGCACATCCATGGAATTCCAACATGACCAAATGAAAACTCACTGTGTAACCGTCTGCAGAACAGCACAGATATTACTGGTATTTCCTTTCCCGCGACTGTCAGGACCATACATTTTCCCTCTTCCGGAGTTCCGGCGAGGGATCACTCCGCTGGGAGAATCCCAACAGCCAAAACTCTATCAGGGCCCCTAATGAATGGCTGCTTGGACAGGAAGTTGAGACATGCTCGACGTGTGCTGGCTGTTAAGTGGGTGTGTGGCCATCACCGGACCCATCTGTTGTAGGTAAACCCTCCAGGTACGACCCATTCATGACCGAGACCAGAGCAACCACAGGTCTGATCCGTCCACACATGATGGGTGTGTCCAGGTATATAGTTGGGTTAAGGTTACACACACACACACACATTTGCACGTTATCTTTCTCTCCCCAGGTGTGCGCGTGCGTGTGCGCGTGCGCGTGCACGTGCACGTGCGTGTGCGCGTGCGCGTGCGTGCGCACTTGTGGTTCATGTAAACCTGGTTCGGCCGGAAGGCTTCTCTCTGCGTCCTTTACTCAACCCGGGACTCTCATCCATTCTTCTATTCCTGGTCCACCCATCTGTCCTTCTTTCCCTTCTCCTCATAGGCGCACACATTCCTGACAAAGAGGCAAAGATGAAGAGAGAGAAATAGATTGGACGAGAAAGGGGCAAATATTGAAAACAAGATGCTGCGTCTTGAGTTTTTATCCTGCTGAACTTCAAATGAGTAACTAAAGATGGAGTCAGAGGGTGAAAGGGAGACTTCGCCTTCCTTTCCTTGCTGTTTGCCAAAGTGAAAACCACGTTCTCGTTGTTTATGAAGAGTCTATGGTTTATGTGGTTAATTGGCTAAAACGGCATAATTGCGGTTTGCTGTTTCTCTTGACAGAAGTTGCATGCTAGGAATTCTGGGTGCCTACATTTACATTTGAATTATTTAGCAGCTAGAGAAACTCATCATAGGCAGCTAGAGAAATCAATAATCTAGCAAAGTGCTCCTCTAGGAAAGATATGAATTCTGGTTTTAGGCAAAATGCACATTGGGTTTATGGAGTACATATTGGGTTTATAAACACACATTGGATTTATGGATTTCTCTTTGAGTTCAGTTTCATGTTGCCACTAGGAAAAATAACGGGTGTGTATCTAACCTCAGTTCAATGTTCAGCTGTCAGTATCTCCTGTATCCCCCAGTATCTCCTGAATCCCCCTGTATCTCCAGTATCTCCTGTATCAGCTGTATCCCTCAGTATCCCCCAGTATCTCCTGTATCCCCCAGTATGATCCAGTATGTCCATTATCCCCCAGTATCCTCCAGTATGTCCATTATCCCCCAGTATCCTCCAGTATGTCCATTATTCCCCAGTATCCTCCAGTATGTCCATTATTCCCCAGTATCCTCCATTATTCCCCAGTATCCTCTAGTGTCTGTGAAGCACCCTCGTAGGGCAGGTTCGACTCCTTGTTCCACCCATGCATGTAACGTTTCCACACGTGACTGGAAGTTGCTCCTCTGTGACGTGATTATACAGTTCTATTAAAACACACCACATAACATAAACCATTAGGTTATTAGAGGTTCATTCGGATCCTTATTCACCAACACCGAGAGCCGAAGCGTCTCGGAACTAGAAAACCCAGGCTGAACTGGTCCATGTCTGTCTGTGGGCCAGTGGAGTGCAGGTCCTCCCCGGGCCTGGTTTTAATTACCCCGCGTCCAAACATCTGACTCTCACTCTCACGCCACCGAGATGCTCCGTCTGCCAGTAATTGACACTCAGGGAGAGCATTTGGCGAGAGACATCCCCCCTGCCGGCCCCTGTTTCTGGCACAATGGACCTTTCCTGGATGTAAGCGAGTGCGTTAATCAGAGGCCGTTTCCTGGTTGGCACAGTCCACTGCGTGTGTGTGGTGGGGGGGCACTAGGCCTGCCAACGATAACAGGAGACAGGCCGTTCATTCTCTCTGTCTCTGTCTTTCTCTGTTTCCTTTTTCTCTCTTTTCACAACTCATTCTCTATCTATTCCTCATTGTCTTGTATCTCATCCTTCAAAATGAATTCTGTCTTTCTCTCATCCTTCTCTCCCTCCCTCCATCTTTCTTTTTTTCCTTCTCTTCCTCCATTTCCTTTTCACCCTCTCTTGTCCTCTCTCTTTCACCCTAGCTCTCAGTTCAGTTTAATTCAAATTACTTTACTGCCAAAGCATGTCTGTCTTTTTCTTTTTCTACTCCCCTCCATCTATTTCTCTTACTGACTGACAGTTGTGACTGACTGTTCTGACTGACTGATTGACTGACTACCCCTTGTTAAATAATGTAGTGGTAAGAGACCCGGACTGCCAATGGAGAGGACCCAGTTCATGCCTTGTCATTGTCAAAACAAATTATGCATTAGGATTTGTTCAGGATAGACAAACCTTGCTGGCTACAACCTTCAGTAGCTACGTTATAGTAAGCCTGAAACACAACTGGATCCGTGCATGCTTTTTGTGGTAATATAGGCTAGATCACAACCCCTTGGGCAGTAAAAGAGGAGGGGTTTCCACAATTCTCTCGTCTTTTTACATGACGAAAAATTCAGTTATCGTCACCTGTATTGTATTAATGTCATTCAAGAATGAAAGAAAAACAAGCATTGTTCTGCTATGAAATGAAATCGCTTTGGCAGTGTAAAGTTCATCTTCAGTCTCGCTAGCATATGCTCAATTCATATGACTATTCCAAGTAGTAAATTAGTAGATACTAGTAAGCCTGTAACTGGCTAATAAGCTGTTAAAACGGCTAATGGCAAAAAGCCATACAGTTCATAGATGCCATTTGTGGTGGAAGTTAACTTCATAAGAAACGTTAGCCAGTTTAACACAATGCTTAATGGTGTCTAGCAAAATATTCAAACTAGCCGTGATGTGAATGCGTGACAGAATTATGTAATGTCGAGATGCTATGCCGACATTCGGCATAGGTATAGCTTCTTGGGATATTAGTTAATGACACCACTTCTCGCATGGGAGACCCAGGTTTGAATCCAATGAGGGCCACAAAATGTATCTAATAGTGGGATGGCCGAGTTAGGCTAGCCTGGTTCCTTTTCTTGTTTATCCCAATGACCTGAAAGAGCTATAAGATGTGATATATACTCTTATCTGCTATGACTGTAAGTGAATGTGATAGTGTTTAGAACTAACTCAAGTCTGGCGTCATTTTGTCCTGTCTTTCCCTCCTGTTCTCTCTCTCTCTCCCTCTCACGGTCTCAGTCATTCTTTAGGAGCATAGTAATGCTACTTGTGTCATTGAAGACAGTGGCTCCTTGTACTTAGGTAGGCAAGCAGCATAACAGGGAATGCAGGCACAGTGGCTTATCTGCCTGGAAACTCACCTTTCCCTCTGACATACCTGAAATTCTCCTTTAGCTCTAACACACCTAAAACTCACCTGTACCACATCTGAAACTCACCTGTACCTGTAACACACCTAAAACTCACCTGTACCACATCTGAAACTCACCTGAACCTGTAACACATCTGAAACTCACCTGTACCTGTAACACACCTAAAACTCACCTGTACCTGTAACACACCTAAAACTCACCTGTACCTGTAACACACCTAAAACTCACCTGTACCTGTAACACACCTAAAACTCACCTGTACCTGTAACACACCTAAAACTCACCTGTACCTGTAACACACCTAAAACTCACCTGTACCTGTAACACACCTAAAACTCACCTGTACCTGTAACAAACCTATTTCATCCCTTTATAAGACTGCAAAATAAATATTTCCTAAAACAAATTGTCTTAGTCGCTTTTATCCAGAGCAGCTTTCCATACGACGTGACACATGAGGGAATACATGGGCTTGTGTAGAACATGCTCCACATCACTTTTAAGCACACTGAAAGAGGTTAAAATTGACTAATGGCCCTTCTAGTGTAGGACCAATGACCAACATTGTGTGAAGGATTTTAAATACCTATCATGCATAGGCCTTTATGCTTTACTAAACTTTGATATTGTAGGTTTTCTATTGCATGCATTTCTTGTGAGATTTCCTTCAAATGTCATTTGGACTGACAGAGCTGTGATAACAGGCCATTCAGAATGATGGGTTTTCACCGGGACACTTTGAGGCTTGAGGCATCTTATCTGTGTGAGTGAGAGTGAGGCTTGCTGGACCAGTGCCTGGAGGAGAGGGCTTTAAATCGAACCCAGTCAGATCATATCTGGAGAGAAACCAAACCCAAGTCTCTCTTTTAATCTGAGACTGATCTGAAAGCCAGCCCCCGACAACACCGCCTCCTTCTCCCACCACATGTCTAGCTCTCTGTCCCTCGGATTCTCTCTCCCTCTCTCCCAACCTCTCTCTCTCCTCCCTCTCTTCTTTAATTTGTAGGAGGTCTGTGGTGGGGTGTAGGAAAGACTCCACAGCATCTGTCTGGTCCGGTCATCACACCAGGTTTCAGTTACTGAGTAGTGATGTGAGAACCTGCTGTACATCGTTTAGTAACACACGCACACATACTGGAGTTACAGAAAAACACGCAACACAATCAGAACAAGGTCACGATTCTGTGTTCCTGTTTTATAGATGAAGTGTAACAGAGGTACAGGCTTCATGTGGGTATTGGTTCAAATCCCAAAGTAGTCTAGTGTTCAGTGGCTTAACGTGAGACGAGGGTATGTTTAAACTAGGTCTCAACCTTGTTGTGTTAAACCTTATGTGCAGCGTAAACTAACATCTATCAAGCTGTGTTGTAAAGGCCAACATCTATCAAGCTGTGTTATAAAGGCCTAATATATGAGTGGATGGATGGGAGGGATTATAGTAATATATGAGTGGATGGATGGGAGGGATGATACTAATAATTGAGTGGTTGGATGGGAGGGATGATACTAATAATTGAGTGGTTGGATGGGAGGGATGATAGTTATATATGAATGGATGGATGGGAGGGATGATAGTTATATATGAATGGATGGATGGGAGGGATGATACTAATAATTGAGTGGTTGGATGGGAGGGATGATAGTTATATATGAATGGATGGAATTCATAATATGCCACTTGAGTCATCCACTAGGTAGTGATCATCAAAACATTATCTCATCAGCCTTATGGCCCCTTAAAAGGCAGGAGCATTTCTGCCTAGAGCACCGTCTGAGAGTCACTTAGAGTTACTGGCCCTGCTCAAAGGCAGGCAGACAGACAGGCAGCCAGGGTTTGTGATTAACTGTGATGAGGACATCTTTGGTTTAACATAATTCAAATGTTTGCTGAACTGAATTCAATTATTGGCCTAACACAATCTAAATACCTGTGAGTTTTACTCATCCCTGTGGATGACAATCATAAAATGCCATTAGGACATTCAGTTTCTTTTGTAGGACTTGCTAAGATATGAAAAATAACATGGCAAGTGTTCTGCTAAACAATGTCACTGCATATGAGGTAAGACGGTTCAAGACAGACAGCTCTGTACAGCACTCCGTTGTAACACATTCAATGTCCACTCAGAAAGCTTCAACCGTCAGAAAGCCATATCATTCCACTGCTCTATGGTGCATCTCAATGAATGTCTTGGAATTAGACCTCAGTTGTAGTCTGTTTCCTACTTCCAGTCTCTCAGAGTCGAGGCCAAAACATGGTCATTGGCTGACTACTTTACAGACAATCTGCGATATGCAGTGTCTACAAAACGAAGGTTTTTGCGCAATAGTTTCCCATGCTTGATTTGCCTCTAGAAGGAATGTTTTCCTTTAAAAAAAAAAAAAAAAAAAAAGAAGGTATTTTAGGCATGTTGCCATGTGACCATTCCACTGTTCTGATGTCATCCTATGAGTCAGGACTGCTAGCAGTTTTCTATCCTTATTTTTACCACATCAGTATGACCGAGAATACATTCTCATTTACAGGAATGACTTGGAAGCAATTAGGGATAACTGCCTTGCTCACAGAGAGAACGGCAGATGTTCCACTTCGCGGCCTCGTGGATTTGATCTCCTAACCATCCGGGTAACTGTCCAGATGCTAACTTGTGCACATAAATAACACGTGAGAAGTTCAGTTGTGGCTTCTGATATTGTGACGAATATGCGTTTCGCCAGGCCTGGGAGAAAGGAGTCAAAACTTGTGAATTAACCCTGGTGAATCAGCACGAGTGAAACAAGCTATGCTAATCATTCTGTTGCCTGTCTTTAATCAATGAGAGCCAAATACACAGACAGACCGGGGTAAACTTTGAGCCATGATCTAAACACACCGGGAGGTTTATAGTGGAAGAAGACGACGCGCACGCACGCACACACACACACACACTTCTCTGGAATATCCCTGGATTATGGCTAAGGATGGGAGCGCCGACCGGAACTCTCTGGAATTCGCAGCTGTCTGCCTATCCGTCGTCACAGCGTGATGACATTCCAGATATCTCCGGTGACCGTGGACGTGGTAGTTAAGGAGTGTGTCTTTCTCTGCTCCAAAGGGGCCTGGGGGTTTATAGTTGGCGGATGTTTCTCAGGCTGTATCCATCTACGCTAGCTAGCGTGAGTAATCGCACAGACAGTCCATTGTAACCTAAACACCATGGTTTTCAGACTGGGACTGCACCTTCCTCCTCCCCCTTTCTTCCTCCTTTTTTCATTCTTTCTTTCTCTCTCATTCAATTTCCTTCTCTCTTTTCCATCTTTCTGACGGAGAAGATATTCCTCCCTGACCCATGACCTATGAACCATCTGTGACCCCTGACCCCGGTCAACACCATTACACAGAGGCATCATGTGAACATGGTTATGGGAACCAACGCAGGGCAGAAGACTGGGCCTGCATTCCCTCTTCCTTTTCCTTTTCTTCTTTGTGTAGCAGTCACATTTTTTCATTTAGCAGCAGCCCTCGTCCAGATTGACTTACAGTAGAAGGTGCATACATTTACATGACATTTTTCTTTCCTCTGTCACATTTACTCCAGCCTGTTGGATCTCTACAGATGCTGTATCTGAATTTTAGCCGGTTTCCTACTACAGACCGATAATCCAGCAGCAACCAGAAAATGTAAATCTCTGCAAATTAATGGTTTGTGTGACAGCCACACTGTCATATATTCTCAGAGACCAGACTGACTGCCTAAACCAGCCCTGGCTTCTCATTAGGGTTTAAACCAGCCCTGGCTTCTCATTAGGGTTTAAACCAGCCCTGGCTTCTCGTTAGGTCCTCTCCTCTCTCCTCTACACCCTTACAGAACACACCCAAGTCAGGCGATAACACATCAGGGTCTTGCCCATCAGGCCGTCTTCCCTTTGGGATAACACATCAGGGTCTTGCCCATCGGGCTTTCTTCCCTTTGGGATAACACATCAGGGTCTTGCCCATCGGGCCGTCTTCCCTGTGGGCCTGGATAAAGCCAGACGGACGGTACATCAACTGTTCCAGGGTGAGTTGGGACCCGATTTGAAACATGCAGTATAGTAAGTAGCAGGGCAACACTGTGGTTTCCTGTGATGGTAATTGGTTTGCTTTAAGCGTTCAGTGAACAGATTCTGAGGTTGAGTTGTTCATTAGGAATTTTAGCTCTGGAGTTTTTGGTGTGTGTGAGAGAGTTGGATTGTACAGATCTGAGGCCTTTGATGTTAACGCTGTACATTGTCAGTCGCTGTGGGACACATGGAATAACAAGCCTGCATGGGAAAACCGCTTTCGTCTGTCCATCAGTCTGTCTTTCTTTTTTCTATCTCTTTCTTTTCCTCCCCAAGAAAAGTGAGAAAAGGTTGGCAGTTCTGTCCTCAACCACCTGACCTAAGAATTTCCAAGTGTTGTAGAGGGATTGAGAAATGCTACAGCCTACAAAAAGGCAATCCTGGTGGTTCTACGATCTCAAATGCCCCGTTCCTTCACAGTTGTGCTACACAGTTCTATTTTGCAGTTCCTCACTGTCGGAAACAAAGGAGAGAATTCCCCCAGAATGATTCAACAGCATTTTAAGTCCATGTTTCCTACAACTCCAGAATGGTCTCGGATCCAACCATATGCAACACATTAGTCCACGGCTCTGCTTTACAGTATGGTGGGGTTTTGGGAATGCCTTGGGAATTCCTGGACACGGTAGTACAGCCTGGGAACAGGTGCCACTGCTGCTTGTTAAGACTTTGGAGAATCCCACATTAATAAAGAATGCATGTATTATTATGTTAATGAAAAGTACATGAATCACTGTCATTATATCTGTTTCTGATAAATGATGTTAAGTTGTCGACTTGACAAGACGTTGCTATCTACCATGCTAGCCTTTTCCATACATTAATGCTAGGTATGAGTTGCTTGCAAATTACCTCTGACCTACTTTATACTGGATGCAGACACACACAAATGTAATCCCCATGGTGAAGGAGAAGGAGATAATGTACTGAATTCCAAAAATACAATTTAACTGAATGACAGAGTTTATCACGAGTAGCTCTGATGTCTGATTTACAGTTAGTCAGTCGATGGTTTCTTTTGGGGAATCAGAGTGTGTCAGGGATGATAGCTGGCATTGTTTGTTGTGATGGGGTGTTTGTAAAAGCAGTGAAAGCCTCTTTGTTGGTAATGAAAGGCTCACACAGTAAAATGGCGTGTTTTTGGTGTGAAAAGAGGTCTGTTTAGAGTAATGGGTTTGTGTGTTTGGCTAGATAGTGTTCACACACGCACATGCACAAACACTCTCACAAACACACACGCACTAACACTAACACAAACACACACGCACTAACACAAACACACACACACTCAAACACACAAACCAATGCACAAACGCACAAACACTCACATAAACACGCGCGCACACACATACGCACACATAAGCACACTGCACCTGTGGCTCCCATCTTATCGCCTGGAGGGAGGGTGGGAGGGGATGGCAGAGGGATGGGGGAGGGAGGGAGGGATGGGGGAGGGATGGGGGAGGGAGCAGTGGTCATAATGAGAGGAGGATGTGAGTGAGGGGAGAGAGGAGACAAAGAAAATAATTAGACAAAGAGAAAAATGTGTCCACAGTAAAAAATGAATGTGTGAGTAATGTTGAGGGCTGTTGCTATGGTAATCGGGGTCACTGAATCGTTGCTATGGAGCTGCCTACTTAAGATTCCGTGTGGCGGGTGGGGGGGGGGTCAGGAGTGTGTGTCTGGGTAGGGGGTTTGGGGGGGGGGGTCAGGGAAGAGGCATGATAAAAATTAGGATGGATCATCATGGCGGTGTGTTTGTGGGTCTGTCTGTGTGTTGTAACACCTGCCTTTTGTCCTTGGGTGCACTTGATGCTGTCAGGAAAATGTGGTTGTTTTGGTTGTACAGCAGGTTACTGAGTCTTTCGAACACACGCGCGCACACACACACACATGCGCGCACACACAGACAGCTGGAGATGCTAGCAAAGAGGCTGCCAGGGGAGCAAGGTGCTGTTTTTTGGTCACCCAAATATTAAGTAGAAGTAGAAACACAAAACAATGGATCCCATTATCATTTTCTGTATGTTGATTTAAATGGACAGCTACAGACCTTGTTGTCTGTTAAAGCTGCCTGACAGCTGGTCTTCAGTGGGGGTCTGGTCTCTAACCCAACCTGTCTAAGGCTTCTGTACAACTCACTCTATCTTTCCTCTTTTTCTTCCTTTCATGACAATTCATGACAATAGAAATAAGAAATCTAAAATAAGCAACAGAAGTTAAAATAAAACTAACCTAATTGAGGCATTTGCAGTCAGAGGGTTCAAGCTGGTTATTGTTGCCTGACCAGAGGCACATTGTAATGAGTGTCCTCTGACTGTCCTGTCTGTACATCTTATACTCTCTGAATGTCAGGATGGCACTGTTGCCCTCAAAGAGGATAGACCCGTGTGTGTGTGTGTGTGTGTGTGTGTGTGTGTGTGTGTGTGTGTGTGTGTGTGTGTGTGTGTGTGTGTGTGTGTGTGTGTGTGTGTGTGTGTGTGTGTGTGTGTGTGTGTGTGTGTGTGTGTGTGTGTGTGTGTGTGTGTGTGTGTGTGTGTGTGTGTGTGTGTAGGGAAAGGGAGTAACTACCCCCTTTAAACTCACGTGTGGGTCTTATAATAGAACAGAGATGCCTGCTGGAGAGAACGTTTGATAGTCCAGTGAGACAAACAGCCCTGTCTTATATTGTGGCCTATACGATTCTGTGTTTCTGAGGTTAGCCCAGAAAAGTCTGTGCTTTCTCTGGAACACAGCCAGCTAGCACTGAGCTCAATATGGTGTTAGACCTGAGCTCCGTATTGTGCTAGACCTGAGCTCAATATGGTGCTAGACCTGAGCTCAATATGGTGCTAGACCTGAGCTCAATATGGTGCTAGACCTGAGCTCAATATGGTGCTAGACATGAGCTCAATATGGTGCTAGACATGAGTGCAAAAGTGTGAACCCCCACCTAGCCCTGAGATATAGTGTTAACATGCCTGATGGGGCTCTTTCTGGATAATCGGCCATCAATGGCATTAGTAGGACCCCTATCACAGTAACTGTGTATCACACACACACACACACACACACACACACAGTGACATCTTCATGAAGTGGTGAAGCACTACCCATAATCCCATTGGTGCTCCATATCGCTCTAATCCGTAGCTGCTCTCAGCACTGGCACACACACACATGTGCTAACACACACACACGTCAGTTGTCATGGTAACTAAGTAAAGGTCATGCTATAGGGTTCTCTCATTTCACAATGTGGCTCTCTGAGTGGCTTCACACGCACAAAGACACACACACACACACACTAGTCCAACCAAACACAATGGTAGACCGACCAAACTACGGTAGACCCAGCAATCAAAACACTACACTGATCAATCACAATGATAGACTGACCAATCACAACACTACACTGATCAATCACAATGATAGACTGACCAATCACAACGCTAGGCCGACTCTACTCTGTCAGAGTGACGAGTCTTCCTGCAGAGATGACTGTTGCTATTGACAACCGTGTACTGAACTGTGTGTGTGTGTGTGTGTGTGTGTGTGTGTGTGTGTGTGTGTGTGTGTGTGTGTGTGTGTGTGTGTGTGTGTGTGTGTGTGTGTGTGTGTGTGTGTGTGTGTGTGTGTGTGTGTGTGTGTGTGTGTGTGTGTGTGTGTGTGTGTGTGTGTGTGTGTGTGTGTGTGTGTGTGTGTGTGTGTGTGTGTGTGTGTGTGTGTGTGTGTGTGTGTGTGTGTGTGTGTGTGTGTGTGGCCCAGAGTTTGCGCTGATCTCAGTTTGACTCCTCAGTCCAAACTCTTCCTCATACAGTATGTGACTGTTTTATGTGCGGTGCTTTTGTGCCACTTTGTCCTCTCCTCCTGAAACAGATCACGGATCCGCCAGGATCCACTCTCACCAACCTGTCTGTCTGTTGTGTTTTCCTGCAGGGCGGGCATCGATGAGGTGGAGACTGATGTGGTGGAGATAGAAGCTAAACTAGACAAGGTATGTCAGCAGGAACAACGCAGTGGTTTCCATCTTGGGGGTCCGGTTTCCATCTTGGGGTTCCTGTACCACACAATATAACAACATCCCTGGTTCACTTACAGATGCCATTTCTTGATTTGACTCTGCTTATCATAGTAACAGACATTTCAGTCGAGCAAACTAAGGCAGACATTTTAAGTGGAAATTTCTGTGTTTAGAAGACGCCTTCAAGAGACCTCGAATAGGGCAGAAGTGACTGAAACAACCAGATGATCGCATTTAAGACAGCATGTTTTCTCACACATTTCCTGCCGAGTCAAAGTTAATATGATTTATTCGCTCATCTGATCTCTGGTCAATCTCTGTGTCTGTCTGAACTTCAGTCTCTGGTGGATCTCTGTGTCTGTCTGAACTTCAGTCTCTGGTGGATCTCTGTGTCTGTCTGAACTTCAGTCTGTGGTGGATCTCTGTGTTTCTCTCTGCCTCACATTCTGTCACACACGTTGCTTTTAGAGGGCAATCCATCCTAAAGATGACTTAGATCGGGATAACAGCAAAAGGTCTGTTACCGAAACAGAAAATATTTCACTGTGCTGTTAGACACTGACCAGTTTTCTTCTCGTCTTTTCATCCATTTTGGAGGGACGTCCAGTTCTTGGTAATGTCTCTGTTGTGCTATATTTTCTCCATTTGGTGATGACTGTCTTCACTGTATATCTAACGCATTTGGAAATTATTTTGCACCCTTCTCCTGACTGATATCTTTCAACAATGAGATCCCTCTGATGCTTTGGAAGCTCTGCACACCATGGCTTTTGCTTTGAGATGCAACTAAGAAAATCCTACTAGAATAGCTGAACTTAATCAGAGTCACTTTAAATGATGGCAGGTGTGTAATGACTTCTGTTTAACATGAGTTTGAATGTGATTGGTTTCTTCTGAACACAACCACATCCCCAGTTATAAGAGGGTGTGCACACTTATGCAACCAGGTTATTGTAAGGTTATAGAAGATTTCAGTTTGTTTTTCAATAGAATTTTTCACATTATAGGTCACGTTACAAGTGGAAAACGTTCTGACATGATTTATCTTTGTCTCATTCTTTTACATCACAAAAACCTGCCATTTTCACAGGGGTGTGTAGACTTTTTATTTCCACTGTACATTAATGAGTGTGCTAACACAGAGAATGAAATCCCTTCTATTACATCTGGCGCAGTAAGATTCAGTTTCCCAGGGCTGTTTACTGTAGTGCTAATACGCTAATCCTCCCTTCACAACACATCAAAGGAATACTACACTAATTGTTTGCTGTAGCATTAGCTAGGCCTGAACTGTATGTTCCCAGGGCAGTTAAATGTGACACTAACATGCTACTATTCCGTCCAGAACACATCAAGGAATGCTACTTACATTAAATAATCTGAACGCACACTAGGCTTATGTTCGGCAAATTAATAGCATTAGCTAGGCTTACATGAACAAATGTATGGCCACAACATAAATCAATGGGAATAGATGGATGATCATTCCCACCATTATCCATAGCACTGGCTATGTTGCTGTAATCTACAGTGGCCATGCTAGCATTTAGTCTTAGCATTGATAAACGACAATGGATGTGGACTATTCCCGCCATTAGCATTACTTTGTTTAACTGACTTGAATGCAAGATCGATGTATCTAATGTGATCAGGGGGCCCTGGAGGTGTCTACCCAGTCAGAGGATGGATAGCATAAAAGGTTGGTTGAAGCTGCATGGAGTGAGATCACTGGCAATCTGTCTCAAGCTCACCGGCCTTCCACACACACACACACACACACACACACACACCCACAACCACACCCACAACCACACATTGCACTCTCCTGTCTCAAACAGTAGCTCCTATGATTGAACATGGGACCCTGCATTAACATGATTAACCAAACCATGTCTGTTTCTGTTTCGGGAGTAATTACAGATTAGAGATTTGTCAAAGGTTCCCAAATTGGAGACTGCAGCTTTAATTAAGTCATTGCCAATCACCAGTGGACACAGCCAATGTCACAGTTATGCCTTATTGAATTAGCCTTTCTATTTTTAACCTAACCTAAACGGAACTGTACTGCTAGCCTCATGTATGAACCAACTTGTCTTTTAATTAAGACTATCTTGATTAAAACATTTCTTCAGGATCTCTAATTCCAGTTGTTTGGCCGTGAATCACATTGTCATTGGTCATAAATAACCTTCTAAAACCTGCTGTTCTGACCACCACCCACAGTGGTCTTGACCCTGTTTGCCCCCACCTGAACTAAAACAGCCCCAGGGGTTTATTTTCCTTGACCTCTAACCTCTAACCCCACTCCTGAGTGTAGCCTCTCTCTGGGGTCTCAGAACTCACCATCAGTGTGATTGGCTCTTTTCAACAGGGGTCCTTGCTCCTCACACACCCATGTTGTAGGGTTTTTTAGAAGTGCCTGTAAAAAGCCCACGTTTATGTGGCCCGCGCCGCTACAGCGTCACAGTGGCGCTCGGCTTCTACGTCCTGTCTCATCAGGCCCGTGATGTCGTGGGGATGCTCCGGCGGCAACCAGAAAACCACGGTGACGTTGGTGTCCAATGTGGACCCTTTAACCGTGGGCAAGATGACTGGAGAGAGAATGACGGGCACACACACACACACACACACACACACACACACACACACACACACACACAACGCTGTGAGGAGTGGTAATGACAGAGTGGGGCTCCGAGTTATTTTATTACCAGTGAGGAGGGAATGTGGAGTTTGTTTCTGGCCTCTCACTGCTAATGTGGTCCAAACCGTGCCAACTGCTAAGAGTCCACTAAATACTGTACCTCTCCCCCTCACCTGTCTGTCTCTCCTGTCTCCCCCTCACCTGTCTGTCTCTCCTGTCTCCCCCTAACCGTCTGTTTCTCCTGTCTCCCCCTCACCTGTCTGTCTCTCCTATCTCCCCCTCACCTGTATGTCTCTCCTGTCTCCCTCTCCCCCTCACTCTGTCTCCTCCTCACCTGTCTGTCTCTCCTGTCTCCCCCTCACCTGTCCATCTCTCCTGTCTCCCTCTCCCCCTAACCGTCTGTTTCTCCTGTCTCCCCCTCACCTGTCTGTCTCTCCTTTCTCCCTCTCCCCCTAACCGTCTGTCTCTCCTGTCTCCCTCTCCCCCTCACTCTCTGTCTCCTCCTCATCTGTCTGTCTCTCATGTCTCTGTCTCCCTCTCTCTCCTTGTACCTACATTTCTCCCTCCCTCCCCCTCTCCCCACCTCCCTCCCCCTCTCCCCACCTCCCTCCCCCTCTCCCTCTATCTCTCCTTCTCTCCAGCTTGTGAAGTTGTGCAGTGGTATGATCGAGGCCGGCAGGGCGTACGTGAGCGCCAACAAGCTGTTTGTCAATGGCATCAAAGACCTGTCTCAGCAGTGCAAGAAGGAGGAGATGATCTCTGTAAGTACACCGCCGTCCAGTGTGAGGTGACAATAGTACATCATTGCAATATGTATGGATTTTCTTTTTTCTCATTGTTTGTATAATATACACTCTGATCTCTGTAAAAAAAAAAATGAAACCAGGTAAGCCTAATTCAGTCGGCCCACAACAGGATACATTGCCATCTCAGGATTTGAACCCGGGTCGCCCACATGAGAGGTTGTGTTGTTAACCACTACACCACAGAGCTGTACACTGGCTGGGTGAACAAATCCTCTTTTGCCACTGGTAGTTTTAATAGTTAATTGGCCATTTGTGAATTATATTGATACAGTTAAACTGACTAACGTTTCTTACTAAGTTTACCACCTCCACCACAAATAGCATCTATGTATGGCGTTTGCCCTTTGCCGTTTAACAGCATATTAGCCAGTAATAAGCTTTACCGGTATCTACTAACTTAATGGAATAGTCATAAGAATTGAGCACATTTCATTTCATGGCATAAGAACAAATTTTTTTCTTTCATGGCAAAACAACATACTTTTTTCTTTAATTTGTGAATTACTTTTATACAATAACTATCAATAAAGGTGACGATAAGTAACTTTTTCATCAAGTGAAAAGATGAGAGAATGGTGGAATCTACCAGAAATAATTAATAAATGTTGTTGCTCTCAATAGATTCAAACTTGGGTATTTCTTGGTTGTTCTTAGTTGTAATGGACAATTCAAATGTAACATTTTACATTTTAGTCATATCTTATCCAGAGCGACTTACAGTGAGTACACAGATTTTAAGAAATCTAGGTGAAACAGTCACACAGCTGAGTTCTAAGCAACTCTCAGTAAGAAGAGGGTGATTTGAGAGGGTGTCTGATCGTGGCGGATCATTCGTCATATTCCTCCAGTTAAATTCCTAAACGTTTCCTCTCTTCAATGACGACAAAGTCAGGGATATAAACAGTGTTTTCCCAGCCCAGTAGACCTCTCCTAGACCTGCTGGGTACCCCAGTCCCTAGTATTATTATACAAGATAATAAATGCTAAACAGACTGGGTCTGAGCTTCCACCCCACCCTCTCTGTAGTGCACCACTTCAGAACCAGGACCCAGTGAAGATGGGGAGCCTTTTAAGAGTCAGACATGTTTATCCAAACCCATTAGAAGGGGTGGGATCAGACGGTTTACATAGCTGGTATAAGACCGATCCACTGTCTTCCGCGGTAACGGTTGGGAATATCCTGGAGTACGTTGCTGTTCTGGGGTCTCAATAATGGATTGACTTTGTTGTAGGATTTGATAAAACATTTTATTGGGGGAAAATCGTGTCATTTTTAGAAGCCTGTTGAAACACTACTAAAACACAAAAATAAATTGCCGGTTTTGGTCATCCTGCAGCAATCTGATCCATTTTGAAAGTCACAATGGACTCTGCATTTTGAACTGAAGGACAAATCGCACAAAAACAAAAAAACGCTTGTTGGTCCCCCAACTGAAATGGTTCTGTTGAGGAATGTGCCTTAGAGACATCAGAGGGATTCATCATGCTCACCATCAGGGCTGATTAGCGTTACCCCGAGGTGAAGATGCAGTGCATGACACACACACACACACACATGCATGTTCATCCATGTACAGCGTGTTAATTGATGTATGTGTCATTCTAGGAGTGTCTAGAGAAGTGTGGGGACAGACTGCAAGAGATCGTCAACTACCACATGGTAAAACACACACACACACACTCTTCTCATATACATTCTAGTTTGAGTGATTTCACAGAGGTTCTTATCCAGGGCAAAACCCAGAACAGTTGGCATGATCAGAAGCTATAAAGATCACAGAATGCATCTTTAATACACAGCTCCGAGGCCAGGGCGTATTGGTTTGAGTTTTAGCTAAATGTTCAAAATCCACAAGAGTGTGTGTTTGTGTTTGAGAGTGCAGGTGTGTGTTTGTGTATGTCTGACATGTTAGCTGGTATTATGAAACCTGCTACACATCTCATCTGTGACCATCGACACACCTGGTGTGTTTTCCTGCCCCAGTCCTGATCACCTGTTCACAGCTGTGGAAGAGAGACTTTGAGCACACACACACACACACACACACACACACATACACACACCCCCACACACACACACACACATATACACACACCCCCACACATGATGATGACCATGGGGTCTTTCAGCTTGGTGAGCAGTGACAGCCTGTTTGGACCTAGTTGGCCTGAGGGTCTGGAATTCTGCCAGTAACACACACAACCGACGGGAATCTGACCTGCAGCAGTCAGGAGACCAATCACAGAGACACACAGTGTCTTTGGGTCAGATTCTGGCCCATAACCGCTAGAGTTACAATTTGACACTGTCCTTTAGATCTGATGCTTTCAGCTGGTTACCATGCTGCATAGAGAGGTGTTTTATTATACATGTTACCCAGCTGGAGGGAGAGAGAAAGACAGAGAGGAAGAGAGAGAGGGAGAAAGAGGGAGGAGAATAACAGAGAGGGGGGTAGAGGGAGAGAGAAGGGTAAAGGGGGAGAAAGAGGGATGAGAGAGACAGAGCAAGAGAGAGTAGGATGTCAGGACTGAGAAAGAAAATAAAATAAATTCCTGAGGCTTTTTAACAGGCGTGCTACAATTACCGCCTGTCTTTCACAGTTCCTGTCCTCTCACCTCCCCTCTCCTCCTGTCCCCAGTTCCTCTCCTCTCACCTCCCCTCTCCTCCCGTCCCCAGTTCCTCTCCTCTCACCTCCCCTCTCCTCCCGTCCCCATTTCCTCTCCTCTCACCTCCCCTCTCCTACCGTCCCCATTTCCTCTCCTCCCACCTCCCATCTCCTACCGTCCCCAGTTCCTCTCCTCCCACCTCCCCTCTCCTCTCCTCCCACCTCCCCTCTCCTACTGTCCTCACTTCCTCTCCTCCCACCTCCCCTCTCCTCCCGTCCTCAGTTCCTGTCCTCCCACCTCCCCTCTCCTCCCGTCCTCAGTTCCTCTCCTCTCACCTCCCCTCTCCTCCCGTCCTCAGTTCCTCTCCTCTAGTGTTGTTGATTTCACTTGATCTCAGTTTCCTGTGAATTGTCATCTGGTTTGTTGTATTTTGGCCATTCAGGGACACCATTGAAGCTGACAGGGATTCAGCAGAAGCTCAGTGAATGACAATGAGTAAAACATGATGCTGCTCTTCCCACTGCCTCTCTCTCCTTCCCACTGCCTCTCTCTCCTTCCCACTGCCTCTCTCTCCTTCCCACTGCCTCTCTCTCTCCTTCCCACTGCCTCTTTCTCTCCTTCCCTCTGCCTCTCTCTCTCCTTCCCACTGCCTCTCTCTCTCCTTCCCTCTGCCTCTCTCTCTCCTTCCCACTGCCTCTCTCTCTCCTTCCCACTGCCTCTCTCTCTCCTTCCCAGTGCCTCTCTCTCTCCTTCCCAGTGCCTCTCTCTCTCACTGTCTCTCTCTCTCCTTCCCACTGTCTCTCTCTCTCTCCTTCCCACTGTCTCTCTCTCTCTCCTTCCCACTGTCTCTCTCTCTCCTTCCCACTGCCTCCATCTCTCCCTTCCTCTGCTTGCTTGTCTCTTTGTCGGTCTATATGTATCTATAGGGTTGTCTTTCTGTCTCTCAAGCTCCCTGCCCATATTGGGTCTGATTCCTCTGACTCTCTCTCTCTCTCTCTCTCTCCCCCATTCTCTCTCCACTCACCTCTCAGAACCTGATCATTGTAAGTACTCTTCCTGTATCCATCCTGGGAGCCTGTTTCTGTTTGGCTCCGGAGAGATTATGCTTACAATATGAAAAACCTCCATAAACAAGGATTATTACATAAAGCCATTGTGTTTTATTTGGTGATCATTAAAGAGAGAGCGTGAAAAGACTGAAACTAAAGAAAATCTGTTGGGAAAAAAATGTAAAGCTAAATATGAACCAAATACGGGGATTATCCAAAATCTGTTGGTCTTTTCATTACCTCATTGGTAGGAGTGACAAAATCTAGACATTTAAATGTTTTTGTTAATAACGAGAATGTCAGGCTTGGATTAGGACTAAATCCCTTGTGAATTGTGTGTGTGAAGGATATGATTAGGTTGGGTGTGTGTGCGCAAACGTCAGAAAAGCTGAGCATTGCCTAAAAGTCAGCAGTTCTTGGAGGAAAACCCAACCACACCCAGACTGGAGAGGCCTTGAGCAACACACAAAAACATGCACACAGTCAGATGTAAGCGTTTCTTTAACAAATATACAGGACCATTGAAGGCTGAGGGTCTGTTCACATTAACAGGAGATATTGGGTTGACATTGTAGCTTAAGCAATATAGAGAGAGAATTTTCACATTTGTGTCAGGAACATATCGGACCGAGCTTGGTGAAAGAGTGTGTAGTGCTTTACTGATGTTAAATCATGAAAGTTTGAAAGAGCATATATGGTCTAATATAGGGATATACCGCTCTGGAATTAAGAGACCACTGCACCTTTTTCTCTCCTTTCCAAAAAAGTTGAAAAGGAAAGTTTTGAGTGAGGAACAGAAGTGTTCAATTTGCAGTGGTCACTTAATTTTAACCCTTCTGTTCCTCACTTGAAACCTTCCTTTGACTTTTTGGAAAGGAAAGAAAAAGGTGCAGTGGTCTCTTAATTTTTTCTGGAGCTGTATGGAGACCGGTTTGTGTGTGTGTGGGTCAGGGGGGTTCTGTTGGACTATGTCTGTGTTTTTGTGTGGTCATGTCTGTTAGTGTGTGAATGTGTGAGTGTTTTGTGCATCCGTGGTTCTGTTGGTGTGTGTGTGTGTCCCTCTCCAGTTGTAATATTTGTCATCTACATGGTTGGGGTCAGGGAGAACAGAAGGGCTGATTGCTGTCTAGACTGGCCGGGGAGACGGGAGCAGCATTCCTGAATGCCTCAAGAGAGAATATCTGGGAATAAGTCCATGATTTTCCTGTTTTCCCATCGGAAGCGTGTGTGTTGCGTTACAAACCATACTGCTACTGCAGGGCGACGCTTCAACGTGTGTGTGTGTTTGTGTGTGTGTTTGTGTGTGTGTTTGTTTGTGTGTGTGTTTGTGTGTGGGTTTGTTTTGGGAAAGTTAAACTGCACTGTGTGTGTCATCCTGCCTGAATCTAATCCTTAGGCTACCGTGTGTGTGTGTGTGTGTGTGTGTGTGTGTGTGTGTGTGTGTTTTTGACTGTGATATGAATGTGATATGACTGTGATAGGCTACAATGCAAGGAATAGACTGATAAATTGCTTCTTATCAAAAACAGTCCATTGTCTGTTCAATGTTTCAAATAAAGCTGAAAACACAGGTTTCTTCCTGCCAAACAATATTACAACTAATCTGCCTATAGTCACCCAAGATAGTTTAGCCACTTTCAAAGTTATTGACCGAACAGTAATCTGTTTTAAACAAGAGAGCAACATAAAGTGAGTCAGTGAAACTGGAACAAAATTCCTCCTCATACTTGTACAATTTGTGTCTTAACACATCCTGGCCTAGGCTATTGATGAATAAAAGATGCATTCTGGGATTGTTGGCCTTTAGTTGTAAAAAGTGACGTGTCGAGCCAAAACAGTACCCTGAAAATTGTGTACTGTCACGAAGGTGCCAGTATGAGAGCCAGGTCATCAAAACCACTTGCTTTCTAACTTGGAATTCTATAACTAACTGAAGTAATATAGCAGTTCTAGTTATATTAGTCCCATATCAGCCTCTTAAACCAGGTCTATGATGTCACTAGTGGAGGCTAAGGAGACCAGACGAGATTGGAGGGGTGACCTAGCGACAGTAGGCACATATAAATAACATATGAAGAAATTATTCGCAAAGTCCGAGACTGCATATTTCAGTACCTGTTTCGATTACATGTGCTCCATTAGAATGATACTGCTAAGACACCATTTCCCCTGGTCTATAGTGCAACCTCTGCAATGCCACTACGCAGAGGTCATGACATGCAAGCAGTTATTTTAAAATGTTCACATTTTCATGTTCTGCTACCACAAAGCTTCCCAGGTCACCCCCCTTTTATTCTCTGTTTTGGTTCCAGCCGCTCCCAATTTACAAATGAACCGCTGGGCGTGGCACTGACAAGAGTGCTGCACAGAAATACTGAACAGTGTGTTCATGTCGCCATCTAGTGGTGGAATACAGGAGGGCAGGGGGTCTAGGTGTGTTTGTAATATCTCAATTCTTCACTCCAACTCTCTCTTTCTCCACAGATCCTTTTCGACCAGGCCCAGAGATCAATTAAACAGCAGCTCCACACCTTCATCAAAGAGTGAGTACCCTGTCTATCTTCATCTTCCTGACTCCTACATCCTGTCTTTTCATATTTTACCTTGTCTTCTAACCTTTGTGCCCTCCACATACATTTTTTAAATTAAATTTTAATCTCTTAAACAACTTCAAATCTGCTCAAAACAACCAAACATTCAATTATTTTCAGGATTTTAACCCTTTAAATGCCAGTTTGATTGCTTGAATTACTTAATTATTTATTACAAAAAAAGCATTAAAGAATTAATATTTTCCATATAATAAATAGTAGGTGTATGGGACTTTGGTGGTGATTAGTCTTGGATATGTCAATGATTAGCAAACAAATGTATTTGATTGCATTAATATTATTTACATGAAAATCTTCTTTTTTTATATTATGGAGCCATTTGACCACCAGATGGCCCCAAAAGTGATTTGTTTGTGTGTCTAGCTCAAACAACTGGGCATCCTTGCAGTTGTTTGAAATTCATTTAGTCTGTGTGAAGTGAGTGATGAGGACACAGGGCAGGTGAGGAACATTATTCTCTCCTGAAAACGATATGAAAGTTAAGGCTTCTCTTATATACCAGGTCAAATGTGAGACACGCCAGGGCTTATTTCATTCAAGTGTGGCCTGTTAGGGTGGAGCCCTGTAACCCAGAATGGTCAGCCTGGACAGAGTCACTGTCAGCCGGCCTGGACATGTCTGTACTGGGCAGGACAGTGGAAGAGCAGGAACACATCTACTCTTCCCTCCACAGAGATGTGCGCAAATTCAAAGAGACTAAGAAGCAGTTTGACCGTGTGAGGGAAGACATGGAGATAGCCCAGGTGAAGAACGCCCAGGCGCCCAGGAACAAACCCCACGAGGTGGAGGAAGCTACGTCCTCTCTCACCCTGACCAGGAAGTGCTTCAGGCACCTGGCGCTCGACTACGTACTGCAGGTGTGACGCACAGTCGTAAATACAATCGTAAACACGCTTACAAAAGCAAGGCTGTCATTGGCTGCATGGCGTCGCTGCCCAGCCCCTAGCATTCGGATCCCAGTTTCGTACGACTATTGCCAGAGTGACTCTTAAATAGTCTAACTTGATGTCTTCCTCTTGTCAGATCAACGTTCTTCAAGCCAAGAAGAAGTTTGAGATCCTGGACGCAGTGAGTTTCATGGTCAAATGACATTGTCTGATCTTTACCCAACCAGCTGATAATGACAGATGAGATCTCTCTCTCTCTACTTCTCTCTCTCTCTCTCTCTTCTTTTCTCCTCTTTAGATGCTGTCATTTATGCGTGCCCAGTACACTCTGTTCCAGCAGGGCTATAACATCCTGGATGAGATTGATCCCTACATGAAAAAACTGGCTGCCGAGGTGAAAGACACACGACCAACTCACAGCCACACACACGACCAACTCACAGCCACACACACGACCAACTCACAGCCACACACACGACCAACTCACAGCCACACACACGACCAACTCACAGCCACACACACGACCAACTCACAGCCACACACACGACCAACTCACAGCCACACACATTAATCCCATGACTATTAATCCCATGACTGTGAGTGCAGGCTGTGTGTGTGTGTGTGCAGGCTGTGTGTGTGTGTGTGTGTGCAGGCTGTGTGTGTGTGTGTGTGTGTGTGCAGGCTGTGTGTGTGTGCAGGCTGTGTGTGTGTGCAGGCTGTGTGTGTGTGCAGGCTGTGTGTGTCTAAAGACTGTGTGTGTGTGTCTAAAAACTGTGTGTGTGTGTCTAAAAACTGTGTGTGTGTGTCTAAAAACTGTGTGTGTGTGTCTAAAAACTGTGTGTGTGTGTCTAAAGACTGTGTGTGTGCGTGTCTAAAGACTGTGTGTGTGCGTGTCTAAAGACTGTTTGTGTGTGTCTAAAGACTGTTTGTGTGTGTCTAAAGACTGTGTGTGTGTGTCTAAAGACTGTGTGTGTGTGTGTCTAAAGACTGTGTGTGTGTGTGTCTAAAGACTGTGTGTGTGTGTCTAAAGACTGTGTGTGTGTGTCTAAAGACTGTGTGTGGTATTAATCCCATGACTGTGTGTGCAGGCTGTGTGTGTGTGCAGGCTGTGTGTGTGTGCAGGCTGTGTGTGTGTGCAGGCTGTGTGTGTGTGTGTGTGTGTGTGTGTGTGCAGGCTGTGTGTGTGTGTGTGTGTGTGTGCAGGCTGTGTGTGTTTGTGTGTGTGCAGGCTGTGTGTGTTTGTGTGTGTGCAGGCTGTGTGTGTGTGTGTGTGTGTGTGCAGGCTGTGTGTGTGTGTGTGTGTGTGTGTGCAGGCTGTGTGTGTGTGTCTAAAGACTGTTTATGGTATTCATCCCATGACTGTGTGTGCAGGCTGTGTGTGTGTGTGTCTAAAGACTGTGTATGGTATTCATCCCATGACAGTGTGTGTGTGTGTGTGTGTGTGTAGGCTGTGTCGGTGTGTGTGTGTGTGTGTGTGTGTGTATATGTGTGTCTAAAGACTGTGTGGTATTCATCCCATGTACAGCTGGATCAGCTGGTCATTGACTCTGCCATGGAGAAGAGAGACCTGGAACACCAACATGCTACCATTCAACACAGGGTGAGGAACCACACACAACACACACCACACAAAACACAAACAAGCACAAAAAATAACATTCTTAAAATGTATTAAATATAATGCAATCAATGTTTGACATTTTTTGCATATCACAGATTCCCCTCTGCCTAAATGTGACAAGCTGTTCTTTATTCACATCCAATAACTTAATAAAACCAACTGAAACCTAAGCACTTCAAACAGCCCTGTCAGCACTGCGTCTCTTCAGGACAAATCCAATCAGATTCTACCATCAAAAGATTGTAAAAATAGTACAAAGATAATGAAACCTTCTCGGTACTTCGATCAAGAACGGCAAGATCAAAACTGTTTCAACATCTTGATCTTCTGTTTAGGATTACGTCTTTTCTGCTCTGATTGGAAGAGCTGTGAAGTACATCAACACAATTCTAGGCATACATATTATAATGAGAATAACTTCAAATGAGTGACCTGGTTTCCTCTTCAAGACTCTGGCGGAGTTAAAATAACGCTCTTTCATGAGAGCACGTACTTTCCATTTGTCACTGTTTATGTCAGAAAACCTTTGGTTGGCTTGTATTGACTTGTTTTGGGACTGTTATTTGTGGGAGTCTTGAGTGGTAAAGTCAACCGTAGACAGAACAATACCAGGTTCCAACACTTCTATACACACATAACACCCCCCCTCCCCACACACACACACACAACCAATTTAAGACTTCAAGTTTTCACGTCACAGACAGTTTGGTAAATTTGGGTCCTGAGGTACACATGCGCACACTTACACATACAGACACACATATTATGTATTAGATAAAACCTGAAGTATTTGTCAAGACTTTCTGCAGGATCTAACTCTTAAAATAAATACTTTTGCAGTCTTATGGGTTAAGGTTTGGATCAGGGAAATGGATTAGGCATAAACATTGTTATAGCTGTGAAGGTTAAGTTTGTGTTACAGGTTCCGAATAATAAGCTGTAAAAGTTGCAAAAATATTGCGTGCGTGTAGAAGAGGGAGAGAGAGAGAAACATTTTGGGTGTTTTTCTGCCTCACTTTCCTCTGGTCTCAGTACAGGTTTGAACTGTTCCATTGAATGGTAAATTACCAAGGGCTGTCCGTTAATCATGCAAATTACCAAGGGCTGTCCGTTAATCATGCAAATTACCAAGGGCTGTCTCTTAATCATGCAAATTACCAAGGGCTGTCAGTTAATCATGCAAATTACCAAGGGCTGTCCGTTAATCATGCAAATTACCAAGGGCTGTCTCTTAATCATGCGAATTACCAGTCAGTCAGTTGAAAGTCCCATTGTAGAGCCCTTTTAATATCA
This sequence comes from Esox lucius, assembly GCF_011004845.1. NCBI lineage: Eukaryota > Metazoa > Chordata > Actinopteri > Esociformes > Esocidae > Esox > Esox lucius. The sequence continues at coordinate 37,066,339 of NC_047570.1, read as the reverse complement.
CCCATACAATGTCTGTGGCCTTTCAACTGTGGTGCTGACATTTATTTCTCTCCTCCTCTCCTTGTTCCTGCCAACTCCTTCCATCCAACACCCTCTTCCCCAGACTCTGATGCAGGTGAGTGCATTTTCCTTGTAACAGTCATGATGTCATCAAAATGGGACATAGAGCTTTACTTGCATTAGATCTGTGATCTCATCAGAAAGGGACATTGAGCTTTACATGTGATGTATCTGTGATCTCATCAGAAAGTTTAAGTCCCAAGTCAGGTATAATGGCTTGGGAGTTTTACATGATCTCTTTGATTTTGGAAAGGATTGATGGCGACTGAATGTTGCAGCAGTGAAATCACCACCTGGCAGTTAACTGCATCGTTGGGAGATCAGTGTTCGAATCCTGCTTGTGGATTTCCATGGAGGATGGTTTTGCTTTTCGGTTTTCTCACATGATTCACCCAAACAAATCAATCATCCACCCATTTAGAAAAGAACGCTGCTTAATAAAATCTACATAACAGTTCAGAGTAGCTTCTTGCTCAGTGAAACTAGGTCAAATTAACCAGTAAACCACTTGCAAATGTACAACTGGGCCAATCAGGGCTTTCAGATCATGTTGCGGCAGGAAGCAGTATCACTGGGCCAATCAGAGCTTTCGGGTGACGTGGGGTCAGTAAGCAGTATCACTGGGCCAATCAGAGCTTTCGGATGACGTGGCGGCAGTAAGGAGCTCACCCTGTGATCAGGTCTTATTAAAAACCTTAACTATTAACATAGTTCAGGCGCCTCCGTCGCTGGCTCTCCTCCCCGTCCTTCTTCTGCTCCATTTTCTCCACCCCCTCCTCTGAAAACGTAATCTCTCCATCCCACACTCCTTCCTTCTCCAGCCACTCTCTCCTTTGCTCCTTGTCTCCTAACACTCCCTCTGTCTTTTCTCTTCCTTCCTCCCCCCCTCCACACGTTGTCTTCCTCTTACTGCTGTGCATCCATCTCCCTCTCTCACCAGACTTCTGTTAATGATGAAAACTAAGAAGGATGAGCAGATCAGTTAAAGGAGCCCCAAAGAGGCCAGAGGCCGTTGTACGGGACAGAGGAAAGCCTTGTGTGGGGGACATGTCAACATCCTACCCCACCTTCCGTGCGGGGGGGGGGGGGCTGAAGGCAACAGATGGCACGGTGGCACACCTAGGGATTTAGGTTGGATGGGGAGAGATAGAAGGAAGAGAAAAAAAGAATAGAATAGTGGGAGATAAAGAGAGGCTGAGGGAGAAGAGGAGAATGTGGAGCACCAAAATCATCCACCCTTAATTAGAACCAGCAACTGTCCCGGACATGTGATGCTAGATGTACGGGAGTACAGACACAGATGTACGGGAGTACAGACACAGATGTACGGGAGTACAGACACAGATGTACGGGAGTACAGACACAGATGTACGGGGGTACAGACACAGATGTACGGGGGCACAGACACAGATGTACGGGAGTACAGACACAGATGTACGGGAGTACAGACACAGATGTACGGGAGTACAGACACAGATGTACGGGGGCACAGACACAGATGTACGGGAGTACAGACACAGATGTACGGGGGTACAGACACAGATGTACGGGGGCACAGACACAGATGTACGGGGGCACAGACACAGATGTACGGGGGCACAGACACAGATGTACGGGGGCACAGACATTCACAGACACACATTCACAGACACATTCACAGAAATGAACACAGACACATCACACACACACGTTTACACGGGCACCGCTATGCCAGTCGACTGAGCATGTATACTGATGCATCACGTGTATGAATGCATACATGGTGGTATACACTTTAGGTCATTTACATATCTCATTTAAAGTCCCTTTTCACCTGCCATACAGACACCACACACACACACACACACACACACACACATACACAGACAGTACAATGAGTTCTGTCTGGTTCTCAACATTGTTTGTTTTTCCATCGCGTCTAGACAGCAAACTATTAAAACACCCCTTAAAATCCTAACGGGATCTACAATCTGCCGACACGTTCAGGTTATCTCAAAGTTACAATCCTAACGGGATCTACAATCTGGCGGCACGTTCAGGTTATCTCAAAGTTACAATCCTAACGGGATCTACAATCTGCCGGCACGTTCAGGTTATCTCAAAGTTACAATCCTAACGGAATCTACAATCTGCCGGCACGTTCAGGTTATCTCAAAGTTACAATCCTAACGGGATCTACAATCTGGCGGCACGTTCAGGTTATCTCAAAGTTACAATCCTAACGGGATCTTCAATCTGCCGGCACGTTCAGGTTATCTCAAAGTTACAATCCTAACGGGATCTTCAATCTGCCGGCACGTTCAGGTTATCTCAAAGTTACAATCCTAACGGGATCTACAATCTGCCAGCACGTCCAGGTTATCTCAGACAAAGTTAAAATCGGAAGTGAACAGACACAATGTTCCTCTCCTCTGGGACCTGGGAGGATCTTAATTTGAGCCACTTTCCATCAGCAGCAACAACAGGATATTTGAATTATTTATCTGGGTAGAATAGAGGAAGGTTTTATTAAGTATGGTTACATCTGTTCTTTTGAGAGACATTAAAGCTGCAGTTGTGGCGGAAATTTGGCCATGAACCAAAACGTTGTTTTTGTAAAAATGTTTTTACACATTTTCCACAAATTCCACTATTGATGTCCTCACTGCCATTTCCGTTTCATCTCTGCAGTATAAGGGAACGGAAGAGAGAGAGAAGCATTGGAATGTAACAATAAAATAATAAAAAGGAAATTAAAAGCAGATCACAGGATTAACATAAAGAACAAAGAGGTGTGAGGAAGGAACAGAGAGGGAGAATACGAAACAAAGAGGGAAATTACGAAAGAGAGACAGAGAGAACAAAACAGAGAGGGAGAAAAACAATGTGACCGAGAGGGAGAGAATGAGACCGGGAGATGAATAACTCTCCATACCTTTGACCTTCTGAGCAACATGTCGTCATGGCTGCAACTGATATTGTCCAAAGACAAACTAAGCTCAGCTTTTATGGGCGTAGTTGGTGTGTGTTTGTGGAGGTCGTGTGGACAGGTGGATGTACGTGTGCACCTTTCACACATCCAGCCTGGCAGCATTGTCTGTGTGCAGTGAGAACCTGTTTTCCAGTGGCTCTCCAGTTACCAAAAAAAAAAGAACTTTGATACTCAAGATACAAATCTTGTCAATAGTTACGGTCCCTCTGGGATTTATCTGTCAGACACCTCTGCAATCTGTCGCTTCTCTTTCTCCTGGTTTCCCTCTGCCTCCCTCCATTCTCTGACACTTCATCCTCTGACAGATCTACGATCTCTCCGTCTGTCTCCCTCCTTCCCTCGACACACATCCACCTCACTCCCTCTCTTTTTTCCCCTTTCTTTTCTCTTCTGTTTTCTCTTCTCGGAACTTAAGGGCTCCCTTGGGATGACTCCCTCCCATTGCTCCCTCTAGACCTGTGTGTGTGTGTTAACTAGCGTAATGTAGATGGCCCCCTGCTAGGAGCCAACATACCATGACACTTCTGCATATATATATTCTACAGAGACACTGCCGTGAAAATGAATTTGATCCTCTTTCAGAACATCTCGATTTCATCTTCGACCAAAACATAATATTCTGCTTTATAATGCCTACATATTCCATACTTTTTTTTAAAGCTATAAAATATGTAAATCTTATATAAAAGGTTTCTTTTTAATGGATATTGCTTACTCATAAAACATTTTGTGTATTTTGTTTATTTGCAAGATAATTAAAACCAGGGATTTTGATCCGTTTAGCATGGGGTGCTAGATGTGTTGTGTGTAATAACATGCTACATAAGCTGTATGTTATGTAGGCTAATGACAATAACTCCCACTGCGTTCTTCAATGATCCTGTCTGGGGGGGGGGTGATTTGGGGTGGGAACTGTGAAGTGGAGCGGGTGTGATGTGTTTAAGAGCAGAAGCACGCGCGCGCGCGCGCGCGTGTGTGTGTGTGTGTTGATGTATAGAGCCATAGATGTGCGCTGTGAGTCATAACGTTTGCTTGATTAGGCAACAATGGTTTTCTGGACTCTCAGACAGATGGAAACCGTTCTTCCAAAACTGAGGAGAGGGTGGTGGCGGGTCGGTGTATAGCCTCAGGTTAATAGGGGCGCTGTGGGCCAGAGAACTGCTGAGAAGGAAGGACAGTGGCAAACGGGCGCTCGTAAATCGCGTTGGGCGCCAGCGGTGGCTTTTTCTGCGGGGGAAGCTTGTGCGGCAGGGGAAACTAATGTTCGTGGTCCTCTGCGAGATGTATGAGCGGCTGCGAGGGTCAACCCGTGCAAATAAATTGACAGCTGTATGTTAATTAAGTTGTCCATGCGCGTCAGCTAACAAACCGCGCGACTAAAATCACACCGCAGGGAGTGGCGCGATTGAGCGCAGAGCGTCACTGCAGCACGAGCACACTGTTGACATTCTGTTCTGCTGGGGCTCCAGCGCGGTCCGTTTTTCCACGACTCGGTCTGCTTTCTAGACTTCAGACTTCTTATTTATTATATTTACTGGAACTTCTAATCCCACGTTTTGAACTAAGACATTTTTTAAAAACTCTTACATATTGTTATTTATAGTGAGAACTGTTTAACGTTTTAAACGACATGTTGTTAGATTCTAAACTCCTCAAGATGAAGATATTCGGGAGGTTGGATTATACACTGGTGAGATTTTCTGTTATATGTGTTTTTGTATTATAGTGTGACTGGTGGACAGATAGTAACTACTGTAATTGCACACGCACCCATGCAAGGCAATAATAAGGTTCTGGGTGGTTTATCACTTAATTTTGGACCCATTAAGGGAGCTTTCAATAACTTTTAGGGTTCATCCACATTTTGAATCGGAAGAACTCCTCAAGGATCCTCCAGAAACCTGTTTGGCATCTAGAGGCTGGTCAGAAATAATGAACTATGTAGGATATAAGTTGTGTTGTAGAGTAGTATACATAACACTGTATTTTTAACTCTAGAACATTGTACTGTACATTACTTTACACAGCACTACTCCATGCTAGTGTAGAACAGGTTAAACTGTTCATTTCCCAACATGAGAATTAGCACAAAAAATCATAATCATTTTTAATGTTTTCTTACTGTCTAGCTTTTAATTTGATGATTATTAGCGAGCTGGACACAGTAAACATTAAAATGCATGAATGTTATAATTCTTAAAAGGTTTGGATTTGTTTTTAATCATTTGTAATTATGTTAGAATATTACTATAGTATTTTTACTTATGGGTTGTCGAAAACCCCAAAGGCTTGTCCTATGAACTTTCCTGCTTGATCACCTGTCCTATGAACTTTGAACCCCTTCCCTGAAATATAACCCAGCAAGCCACTCTGCCTTCTCTTGTGCAACATTGGATATACAAGAGAAACTGTGTAAAAACCTTGCTGTTCGTAATGTAGACAGTGGAATATTGAGCTAGCGATGTGTTTTATCTATGGAGGATTTGTGTGCGTGCGAGTGTGTTTGTGGGTGTGTGTTTGTGTGTAGGCCTTCGCATCTGCGTGGGTGTGTCTCTTTGAACATATACCATACGCCATGTGGCACTTTGGCTTAAACCAAAAGCACCGCCTGTAATTTACCACTGGACATCACTTTACCCCCACCTTCCTCTTCACCAGTCTCTCCTCTCCACCCCTCCATCAGACACCTCTTCTCCCCCCTTTCCCTCTGACTCCTCTTGCCACCCCCCCCTTTCATTTACCCCTCCCCCCTCTCCCCCAACACTGTCCCCCTCTCGGATGACCTGCTTTGTTTCATCAATGGAAGGGAGTTGGACCCAATCCATTTTGCCTAGATCAAACTTAATCCCCAGTGTTGGACCAGGAGCCTGGGTACAGGAGAGGTCCTGCCCTGGGGTTTAATATCAACGTCTTGTTGTTGGGTCAGCAGATGGCTTGTGTCAGCAGAAACTGATGTTGGGAACTAAACTCATAGGTGTTTTCCCAAAGTTCAAGAGTGGTGGTGGTGGCACAGGGCTACTTCTATCTTCAAATTGGAGATTTTCTCTGCTCTCGTGCTCACTTACCCATTTCCTTTGTTGAGTTCCATGCGGTCATTGTGACCTTGCCTCTCAACGTTGTTATCATCTGTCGTCCACCAGGCACTCTTGACTTCCTCAATGATCTTGACATGCTGATTAGTTCATTCCCAGACGATGGCTCGTCATTCATAGTATTGGGTGACTTCGACCTTTCAACATCTTCCATTGAATCATTTCTTTGGAAAAAAGAATTCGGCTCCTTTCCTCTTTTGACCTCACTCTTTTCCTGTCAACTCCTACTCACAAAGCAGGCAAAACACTCAATCTAATCTTTACTGTCTGTCAACTATTCTCACCACTTCACTGCTCCAGTTGTCTGACCACTTCCTTGTCTCATTCTATCTTTCTCTCTCCTCCACTGTCAGGCCCCTCCAATGTCTTACGCCGCCACAACACTCGTTCACCCTACCCAACTGCTCTCTCCTCCCAAATCCCATCATCTCTCCCGTCTCCCGTCTCCTAAATCCTTCTCCCTTCTGTCTCCAGAATCTGCCTCTTCCACCTAACTCCCTGCCCTATCCAAGTGCCACCCTCTCTGTTTTGGGCATCTCAATCCCAGCTTCCTACCAAGCAGATGGCTCCTAGCAGGTGACGTGGAGAGGATCGGTGCCTGTCACGCAGCCTCTTACAACTGGTGTCCCCCAAGGCTCTTCGTTCAGCCACTTCTGGGCTCTTGGCTGTCTCGGCACTTCGGGGCAGTTCCCGATCCACGCAGTCAAAACTCTTCTCTGTCCTGGAACCTCAATGGAGGAACCAGCTTCCCTGGGAGGCCAGGAAGGCAGAGTCTCTAACGATCTTCAAAAAACATCTGAAAACTAAACTTTTCACAGAGTACTTACAATAGTTCCACTGCCAACACCCCTGTCTGTTGTCTTTTGTGTGGTCTTCTTTCCAGCACTGACCTTTGCCGATAATTAATTTATTGATTAGAATTAAATTACTGTCACGATGGCTTGGTGGTGGAGAGAGGAGCCAGGCGCAGGCAGAGTGACAGTCGATGTTTACATTTTTATGGAAAATAACACGAGCACTAACACAAACCGAATCAAAAATAAAAAGACTTAAACAGAACGAAAACGAAACATGCGGAGACAAGGAACAATGACCAACCAATGAGCAGAGCAGAGGAGCAACATGTAAACACATACTAATGACTTAATTGGGACCTGGATTGAGTGATGATTGGAGACAAGACAAATGAATGAGTCCGGGGTGAGTTCATGAACCCTGGGAAAATGGGAAAAGCGGGAGATGACGGAGTTGTCCGTCTTACTACTAAACTGTGTGGTTGCTACACCAAGCTCTTTTAAAACATATGCACTTACTCTAAGTTTGTCTGGATAGGAGCGTCTGCCAAATAACTAAAATATAAAATGTAAAATGAAACTGAGGGTGTAACCTATATAAGTTCTTCCAAGAACCCCTTTTAATGGTTCAAAAGTACTATTTAAAGAACATTGTGTGGTAGATGTTTGAGTGGGTAGGTTGTTCATATGGGTCTTTGAGTAACAAGTATAAATAGTTCTTTACAATAACCTTTAAAACATTTCCATGTAGAACTTCTAGGAGTAAATTATACTTCACAACCTTTTGTCTTTAGAGGGTACTCATTGTTTGAAATACAGTAAACCAACATTGCTTCTGCTACAGTTCAAAGCTGTGATGGAAAACCTTGTTGGAACCTGAGGGGAGAAATACAATCATTGTGTTCATTAGTATTTTCTGTAGTTTTTTTGCTTGAAGATAAAAGTCACCTAATAAATAGATTTTGGTGGGCGAGTTAATAGGAAGTTGGTGTAAACTAGTTCTCTGTCAGGCTGCTAATGAATGTCTTTTACCCCACATCACACAGCTTCCATTGGGCAAGGTCTGTGAATGATTTACTGCCCATTTCCACCTGTTAGCTAGACTCTATCATGTTGTGTTTCTGTCTGTAAGATTGGTGTATCACCGATTGGTTTAGAGTCCACTGTCCAGTTTCTCGCCATCTTATCTAGAAATCATTAGGTCATAGATCACTGGACCTGATGCCAACCCAATGTGGCCTGTGTTAAAGAAAGTACCAAGCTGCATTTCTGTCTTTCAAGTACTCATGAAGGAGAGGGGAAAAGAACTGTCTTGGAGATTCTCCTGCGCTGTTCAGCCAAACCGGTGGTGTGAGACCAGTCTGAGGTTGCTGCACCTCCGAGAGGTCTTCTATCCTCCTGTGAGGAGGTGCTGTGATCCTCCGGGTTGACCCCTAACCCCAGCGACCTCTTTCTCTTTCGCCAGGACTTCTCGTACGATGACAATAAGGTGGAGTTCAACGTTGACGCCCCTAACGGTGTGGTGATGGAGGGGTACCTGTTCAAGAGGGCCTCCAACGCCTTCAAGACCTGGAACAGGCGGTGGTTCTCCATACAGAACAGCCAGCTGGTCTACCAGAAAAGACTCAAGGTACGGCCCATATCCGGGACTTTAGACAGGAGAGCTAGGTGACCTTTGCCACAGTGGCTAGGAAAAACTCTCTAGTGGGGATACAATTAGGAAGAAATTTAGAAAGGAACCAGACCCTGAGGGGTGGCCCCTCCTCTTCTGGCTGAACTGTCAGCGTGATAAGTGTCATAGCACAAACGGATGAGGGAACAGGCTAAGCCATGAACGAAGGACAGGATGGGGTCCTGATTGTCACTCTGCCAGTGAAATTAAGTTGTGTTTTGATTGACACCCCACTACTCCAATAGGATGCCCTGACGGTTGTGGTGGAGGACCTGAGGTTGTGTTCAGTGAAACCATGCGAGGATGGAGAAAGGAGGTTCTGCTTTGAGGTGGTGTCCCCCACCAAGTAAGTGTTTGTGTGTCTGTATGTCTGTTTGTATGCGTGTGTGTGTGATTGTGTGTGTGTGAAAGTGTGTGTGTGTTTATGTATGGGTGTGCGTGTCTCTGTGTGTGTGTTTGTGTGTGTTTATGTATGGGTGTGCGTGTCTCTGTGTGTGTGTTTGTGTATGGGTGTGTGTGTGTTGTCTGTGTCTGTGTTCATCTGTGTGTGTTTGTGTGTGTGTGTTTGTGTGTGTGTGTGTGTACATCCTCTCCTCACCCCTGTATCCTCCACTAGGAGCTGCATGCTTCAGGCTGAGTCAGAGAAACTCCGTCAGTCGTGGATCCAAGCGGTACAGGCCTCTATTGCCTCTGCATACAGGGAGATATCAGACAACTACTACATCGAGGTACTGACCCTAAACATGACCATGACCCTACCCCTGACCCTAACCATGACCCTAAATCCAACTCTGACCGCATCAGGTATGAGTCAATTTAAAATCTGTGTTCGGATGAGGTAGCCGTACAGAGACTTGAAAAAGACACAAACCCTAAAGTCAGTGATCCGAAACTCAGTGTGGATTAGTCATTGTTCCAGAACTTTTGTTCCATCGCTGTAACCTGTGTCTCTGCTCCACTTCTCAGCGGCTGGACCGAACCGCGTCCCCCTCCACCAGCAGTATAGACTCGGCCAGCGAGCCCAGGGGAGGGAGGATGGGTGAGGGCAGGGGGGAGAGTATCCTTCAGCGCGTGCAGACCCTGCCAGGGAATGAGCTGTGCTGTGACTGCTCCCAGGCTGCACCCTGCTGGGCCTCCATCAACCTGGGAGTCCTGCTCTGCATCGAGTGCTCTGGCATACACAGGTTAATGAACTACACTACCCACAGACCTCCACCCTGCTTACATGGGTTAATGAACTACACTACCCACAGACCTCCACCCTGCTTACATGGGTTAATGAACTACACTACCCACAGACCTCCACCCTGCTTACATGGGTTAATGAACTACACTACCCCCAATGCTACAGTTCCTTCAGCATAAACAGGCCAGGGGCTAAAAAGGTGCAATTTCGATATTGTTTCTGGGCAAAGATACGCTCAGTGCTCCAGTAGTCAGGAATACAGAAGTAGACTATTAGACAATTATTATGACCTATTATGTAGTGGTCTGTGTTAAGGCAGGTCTGTGTTAAGGCAGGTCTGTGTTAAGGCAGGTCTGTGTTAAGGCAGGTCTGTGTTAAGGCAGGTCTGTGTTAAGGCAGGTCTGTGTTAAGGCAGGTCTGTGTTAAGGCTGAGGGAGGAAATGGTTTCAGACTCTTGTTGACCAGGTACATGTACATATGTTTTACATCTGAGGAGAAGGGGAGAGAGAGTGGGAGTGACAGGGAGAGAAGGAGAGAGTAGGAATCTGAAAAGGAGACTGAGGGGGGGAGAAGGAGAGACTGGGAGAATGAGACCGAGTGGGGTGGAATTGAACAGAGAGGGACAGAGCGGCGTGGAGAGGTGGACGTGTGTGTGACAGAAGATGTGGTAATGAGACCGAATCCCAGTTTCTGTCACTTTAGACAGTATATCTTTAATCTTCAATCAGATTCAAGATAGTCTAACAGTACTGTTTCAGATTACAGACTGCGCTATACACACTCTAGTCAAGTACTTTCCTCAAACACACACATTGAAGCTGTGAAATACCACTAATCACATCAGATCTAATCAGACTTGGCCAGTCTGATTAGATCTGAAGTCTCATGTAATTGGTGAAAAGAAAAAAATATCTGATTTAATCTGTTTGTCTAAATGCAGCTGTGAATGTGACATTTAAAAAAAAACTAAAAGAGGGATGCCCAGCCCCATGTACTGTAACGTCCAATCAGAAGCATTGTGACAGCACTTAGGAGGCAAAGACAACAGTGATCACAAGCTTCTAGAGAAGTAACCTAGTTTTTAGGTAAGGCTAGGCAACAGGTTTACTTTGGAGTTAGGTTAAGCTAAGGATTGGGCTTAGGTTTAAAATAGAATTTTGAGGAGAGACATTGTAGAAATAGGTGGGGGTTATCGGTTTGTGGCCAGTCATGTTTGAGAAGGCCAATGTTGACTGGCAGGACTTCCCTCCTGGGTCTGACCTGTTGTCTGTCCTGTCCAGGAGTCTTGGTGTCCATTGCTCCAAGGTGCGGTCGCTAACACTGGACTCATGGGAGCCAGAGCTTCTCAAGGTATGTCTCTACCACTTCCTGGTGTCAGTACTTTGGTGACCATATTCGAGCAGGTCTAAGGTCCCTCATGTGGACTTTTCCCCAAACCGTTTCTATAAGTGGCGGATACAAGAAATGAAGCAGTGAAGGTTAATCTTAATCTGGAATTTAATGTTGTATAGTTGGTTAGACACTGTCTAATCTCTCTCTCCCGTCTTTGTACTTGCAGTTGATGTGTGAGCTGGGAAACAGCGTGATTAACCACATCTATGAGGGGGGCTGTGAAGAGATGGGAGTGAAGAAACCTGGGCCTTCAAGTACCAGGTGATTACAGGAAATGTCAATCATCAGAAGAACTGTCATACAACCCTTTGGTGAGAAGGTTCTGACTGGAACCAGTATGGTTCTGACATAGTGGTGTATATCGATTGGTGCTGTGTCACAGGTTTGTAATGGCTTCTTCACAGGCAGGAGAAAGAAGCGTGGATTAAGGCAAAATACGTAGAGAAGCGTTTCCTGAAGAAGATGAGCAGCAGCGACTCGTTAGTGGAGGGAGACAGGAAGTCCCGCCCCTGGAGCGCGAAGAAGTGCCAGCGCAACCACAGTGCAAGACGAGGAGCACCAAAAACCCGCCGGAAATACCGCCACGACCATGGCATGACCCCGACAGAAAACCTTTCAGCAGGTGACTGAACAGAAAGACAGACACATGGATATGTATGGAAGAGACCGATGAACTCACATTCCTCTCCATATTCTCTCATCAGCTGCTGCAGCTAAGCTCCGTCGTGACTCTCTGTTCTGTCCCGATGAGATGGACAACCTCTTCTCCTACTTTGATACCGGCAATGGCCCTCGCAGTAAGTCTGGCTGTAGTTAATACATTACCAACCAGTTAGTATGAACATAGTTATTACATTACCAGCCAGGTAGTCTGGCAGTAGTTATTACATTACCAACCAGATAGAGTGGTGGTAATAAATACATTGCCAGCCAGTTAGTCTGGCAGTACATAATACATGACCAACCAGTTAGTCTGGCTGTGGTTATTACATTACCAGCCAGTTAGTATGGTAGTAGTTATTACATTACCGACCAGATAGTTTGACAGTACTTAATACATTACCAACCAGCTAGTCTGGCAGTGGTTATTACATTACCAGCCAGTTAGTATGGTAGTAGTTATTACATTACCGACCAGATAGTTTGACAGTACTTATTACATTACCAACCAGCTAGTCTGGCAGCGGTTATTACATTACCAGCCAGTTAGTATGGCAGTAGTTATTACATTACCAACCAGTTAGTATGACAGTACTTAATACATTACCAACCAGCTAGTCTGGCAGTGGTTATTACATTACCAGCCAGTTAGTATGGCAGTGGTTATTACATTACCGACCAGTTAGTATGACAGTACTTAATACATTACCAACCAGCTAGTCAGGCAGTGGTTATTACCTTACCAGTCAGTTAGTGTGGCAGTTCTTATTACATTACCAACCTGTTAGTCTGGCAGTGGTTATTACATTACCAGTCAGTTAGTGTGACAGTTCTTATTACATTACCAACCTGTTAGTCTGGCAGTGGTTATTACATTACCAGTCAGTTAGTGTGGCAGTTCTTATTACATTACCAACCTGTTAGTCTGGCAGTGGTTATTACATTACCAGTCAGTTAGTGTGGCAGTTCTTATTACATTACCAACCTGTTAGTCTGACAGTTCTTATTACATTACCAACCTGTTAGTCTGACAGTTCTTATTACATTACCAACCTGTTAGTCTGGCAGTGGTTATTACATTACCAGTCAGTTAGTGTGGCAGTTCTTATTACATTACCAACCTGTTAGTCTGACAGTTCTTATTACATTACCAACCTGTTAGTCTGACAGTTCTTATTACATTACCAACCTGTTAGTCTGACACACACACGGGATGTATGTTTTTGGTGCTGGATTTGAGGGTGCAGACTGGTGCAGTATGAGTGGACTGGGGTCAGTGTGGTAGAAGGGGATGACGCGTGTGGCAGACTGGTCTAGACCACGGGTGCTCAGAGGGTTTAAGTGACATGATGTCTTCAGAGTTCCTGCGTACTGTGATGTAACACGGGCTTGGCAGCTCTAAGTGGTCCTCTGGAGTGTGGGTGAATAGAAAAGGGATGCAAGTATATACCCAGGTTTTTAAAACATAAAAGTCAGTTTATTCCTTTCAAAAAAACTAAACAAGGTAATTCAAAGCATAGCACAAGTTGTCAGCTTACTTCTACAATCTCAACAGTTAATCAAAATACTGTGTGCTGTCTCTTTCCTAACCAAACACACCTTTCTAACATGCTGTCATTAGCCTATTTATATCACATGAGCAAGTTCATACTGTTCCCTCCTGTCTGGCTGCATCTGGGTGTTGTAGTCCTTTTACAGGAATCATTCTGTAATTTGTAGTCCCTCAGCTAGCAGGAGGGAATGTAGTACCCCTCGATCACCATGCCCCTCGTGACATCACAGTATGTAGCCAGGGCCTTGAAAGGAGGATTGGTTTGGGGCATTGAGAGGTGGAGTGATTTGGGGTCTTCAGGAGGAGGAGTGATTTGGGGTCTTCAGGAGGAGGAGTGATTTGGGGTCTTCAGGAGGAGGAGTGGTTTGGGGCCTTGAGGAGGAGGAGGGGTTTGGGGCCTTGAGGAGGAGGAGTGGTTTGGGGCCTTGAGGAGGAGGAGTGGTTTGGGGCCTTGAGGAGGAGGAGTGGTTTGGGGCCTTGAGGAGGAGGAGTGGTTTGGGGCCTTGAGGAGGAGGAGTGGTTTGGGGCCTTGAGGAGGAGGAGTGGTTTGGGGCCTTGAGGAGGAGGAGTGGTTTGGGGCCTTGAGGAGGAGGAGTGGTTTGGGGCCTTGAGGAGGAGGAGTGGTTTGGGGCCTTGAGGAGGAGGAGTGGTTTGGGGCCTTGAGGAGGAGGAGTGGTTTGGGGCCTTGAGGAGGAGGAGTGGTTTGGGGCCTTGAGGAGGAGGAGTGGTTTGGGGCCTTGAGGAGGAGGAGTGGTTTGGGGCCTTGAGGAGGAGGAGTGGTTTGGGGCCTTTGGGAGGAGGAGTGGTTTGGGGCCTTTGGGAGGAGGAGTGGTTTGGGGCCTTTGGGAGGAGGAGCGGTGTGGTGACTAACGTGTCCGTGGCTTGGCGCTGGTTGGCCCTGCAGGTCTCAGCAGCGACAGTGGTCTGGGTGGCAGCACAGACGGCAGCACAGACATCCTGGTGTTTGGCTCAGTGGTGGACAGCGTTGCAGAGGAGGGTGAGTGGAAATGTGTGTGTGTGTGTCTGTCTGTCTGTCTGTCTGTCTGTGTGTGTGGGTGTGTGTGTGTCAGAACATACAGATTGCACACAGTAAAATAAAACCGTAGTTGTTAGCCATTTCCCAAACTATGCTAGCAAGACTAACTGGCCTCTCTATGAATGATTGCCTGTGTAAATCCATATTTCCGCTCTCCCTCTCCCTGTCCCTTTCACCTCTTTTCCTTGTTCTTTTCTTGGCATCCATCCCTCCTTTCTTTCTCCCCGCTACTCTCTGCTCCCTCTCTGCCCCTTTCTCTCCCCATCTCCCCCATCCTACCTCCCCACCCGCTCTCTCCGTGTCCCGATAGAGTGTGAGGGGGAGTCAGAAGGGGAGGAGTCTAGTGGGGAGGCGGAGATAGAGCAGGAGGCGGGCTCCGACCCAGAGGAGCCCCTCCCCTTACGCGGGCTCTTCTCGCCGTGGGCACTGCTGTACCAGTCGTCACGGCTACACAACCTGCCACTCATGGCAGAGGCCCTGGCACACGGGGCAGATGTCCACTCCGCCTGCGAAGAGGAGGAGGGGAAAACGCCACTCATACAGGCCGTGGCAGGAGTGAGTAGACGCCAACCGAACATGGACACGCAGCAAGACAAAGGGATCTGTGTGGATCCGGTGTGAACTGGTCAGGCCCGGTCCTGTTCTTCAGCTCACCCGTCTGTGCCGGGTTTCTTTTCTCACTCTAATTCCATCCCCTCTTCCTCAGGGTTCGTTGATCGCGTGTGAGTTTCTGCTGCAGAACGGGGCTGATGTGAACCAGAGAGACATGAGAGGGAGAGGTCCCCTGCACCACGCTACCTACCTGGGACACACTGGGTAAGACCCCTACGTCTGACCCTACGACCCATGACCCCTAACCCCTGTACAACACTACCATCCTGGGACACACTGGGTAAGACCCCTACACCTGACCCCATGACCCCTAACCCCTGTACAACACAACCTACCTGGAACACACTGGGTAAGACCCCTACACCTGACCCCATGACCCCTAACCCCTGTACAACACAACCTACCTGGAACACACTGGGTAAGACCCCTACGCCTGACCCCATGACCCCTAACTTTGTTCATCCATCAATACATTTAGCCATCCGTTTATCCAATCATCAAAACGTTTAGCCATCCATTAATCATGCAACAACCGTTTAGCCATCCATTAATCATCCAACAACCATTTAGCCATCCATTAATCATCCAACAACCATTTAGCCATCCATTAATCATCCAACAACCATTTAGCCATCCATTAATCATCCAACAACCATTTAGCCATCCATCAATACACTTACTGTAGTCATTTGATATATTTTGGAATAATTGGTCACAAATGGCCAGTATTCATTCAACATATGACACAATTGTCATTCATTCCTCAATGCGCGTCTACCTGTGTGTTGGTAGGTAAATTAATGAATCTGTCTCTGTCTACCTAGTCAGGTGTGTTTGTTTCTGAAGAGAGGAGCCTGTCAGACAGAGGTGGACGAAGAAGGTCACGACCCTCTGAGCATGGCTGTCCGGGCAGCTAACGCAGACATTGTCACGCTGTGAGTCACGCGCACACACACAGACACACACACACACACACACACACACACACACACACACACACACACACCCACACACACACACACTCCACTTACCTGGCCCTGGTCACACGGTAACGTTCCACAAACGGGTCAGTAATTGGTATTTTTATCAAACGTACTGCTGACGTCAACTCCGGCTTTCTCTCTCTCCTAGGTTGCGGTTGGCGAGGATGAACGAGGAGATGCGCGAGGCGGAAGGTCCTATGGGCCAGCCAGGTCAATACCCTAGTGGTTCCCCTACTGAGCAGCAGTACAGGAAATGTATTCAGGAGTTCATCTGCCTCACCATTGACTACTGCTAGGGGGCGCCACTGGGGCAGGTCACACAGACTCCACCCCCTATTCTCTGTGTTGTGCACTCTAAATGAGGGTACCACGTAAGGAATAGGGTGTGGTTTGGGGTGTGGGCATAGATGCTTCCGAACAGGGCATATAGAGTCATATCATTTAGGTTAGGAGGAAGTTGCCCTGGGAGAAACTGGTCTGGAGTCAGTTTTATTTTATTCCAGTCGGTGGGCTGGGATGTGTAGACGACGCTGGAAGCCGATGAGGAGGAGGAGGAGGAGGCGGCTTCTAATAACACCAGGAACGGACTCTGTGGAATGTCATCACACAGTCATTACTTTTACCTTCCTCCCTAATACATTTTCCACCAGCCACCCCTGGTGGAGAGTGACGCTGATCCAGCATCTGGGTCTTGGGGTAACTTCTACTGAGAGGGGGCCGGGGCTTTGGGCGCTTGTGTGGAGCAGAGAAGAGACGGTGTGATTTGAACTGCTTTATTTTTCAAGCACATTCTCCTCTTCTTGCCAACCACCATCCCCCTTTCTGTGTCCTCACCAGTCACTGTTGTCAAACCCTGGTACCAATTCACAGTGAAACACAGTGTATCTTGTTGTTCCTAAAACTCTGCCTGGCCGAAACATGTGGTTGTCATTGTCAGGTTACTTTCAACACTCCGGTCTCTGAGTGGGCCTGTCAGTTCTTTACATTTGCCTCTTCCTCGCTCTCCTACCAGGAAAGACCTAAGCTCTCACAGTCATGCTTTTTTCCTTTGGAGAAGCCTTTACACTAACGTTCTATCTACATGGTTCTATTCCTGAATGTTACAGTTTGTTAGAGAATTTGTGGTTAAACAGTGTTCCAGTGTTCAATCAGAGAATGCTATATTCTAAGCAGGCCATTGTGCTGTCATTAGAGTGCGCTACGTGTCCACCATGAACAAAAATGTGAATGCACAGCAGTGTTGTTGGATTTCATACTTGAGGCATTTCTCCAACTAACTGTGCAATTTGGCCTCTGTCTCTGAAAAATATGTTTTAAGTAGATCTGTAACACTGTAGTTCTTAAAGGGTTAAAGCTGGTCTGAAAAGAAGCTCTCTGTATTTCTGTGGGAGATGTACAGGTGTTCAGAGGTTGGATGTACAGGCCACGGTAGGATTCCTATTGGCTAAATATACAGGCCAGGGTAGGATGCCTATTGGCTAGATGTACAGGCCAGGGTAGGATGCCTATTGGCTAGATGTACAGGCCAGGGTAGGATTCCTATTGGCTAGATGTACAGGCCACGGTAGGATTCCTATTGGCTAAATGTACAGGGCGGGGTAGGTTTCCTATTGGCTAGATGTACAGGCCAGGGTTTGGAATGTGTGGTGTGTCTGTTATAGGCTAGATCAAAATAGGGCGGCAGGGTTGGTCTGTGAGGGTGTGGGGTCGTCATGGTTTCTATATCGGGGAGGGAAGGAAAAACTGTGATTAAAAATAATGGCTGTTGGAGAAAGACTGCTTTGTTGATACTTTGCGAGAATCAGTGAAAGAGTAATCAATAGAATGAACGAATGCATGACTGAGGATGTGTCAGAATGAAATACTATAATGTTATTATGACACCTTTATGTAAAAAGAAAGAAATGCAACCGGGCACTTTTCCTACCTGTAGTGTTATCACTTGTCTTTATTTTTGGTAACTGTTGTCGTCATGTTGTAGTATCTCCTGTTGACTTTGTCTTTTTGTATATATCTTTTTTTATTTATGTTGAAATAGAATTCTAATAACGCTTTCAAAATATTCCATAGAAATCCTGAATTTTTGAAACCCTATGCTGAACCCAGAAGACTGGTGCTGTGATAATCACAATGCAGAATTAATCTGACAATTTTTTCTTGACGTTTTTTAATCTTTCAAACTTTCCTCTCTTTTTTTCTTCCTGGATATGTTTGGTTTCATCTGTAAACAAGGGTTTCACTAAACATATCCCTTTAAAGTCCAGTTAATATGTACAAGCGTTTCTCTAACTCTTGCCCTTTGAAATTCCCAACGACCTACAGATAGAAACACTAGTTTTTTATACAATGTTTTGAAAGATAAAGTGATTTATTTATGAACATTATAGCGATAATGTGATTCTGTATTTTATTCTTCTTTGATTGCATCCTTTCACTGTTGACTGATAAAGTTGTCCTCATTAAGTTGACTTCGATCACAAGCATAGTCCTGCTGATTTGGATCTCATGGAGACATTGGTTCAGTTCGGAGAGGAAGGCATTTCCACCTATAGAGGAGTAATCACAACCCATTGTAATTCCACTCTGGCAGCTCACTGACCTGATTATCGTTGCTCAAAGCTCATTATATTTTGCATGCTTTGTGGTTGTGACCTACTCATTCTAGAATGTACGTTATAAATATGCGTTCTGGAATACGTTCTGGGAGATCCTAGAATGCTGTCTGCATTCTGAGAATAATGACCTCATTGGTCACCTTGTGGTGCTGTACAGTCCTGTGATAAAGCATGAGCTACTTTACAGTACAGCCTCTTCCTGTCATGCCATAAAACTACTACCTGTCTCTATGATGGATGTTTGAACCTTATCTCTAAATCCACCTATGAATTGCATCAAAGGCTTCAATGTTTTGTTGATTTTATTTCTACCAAACATAAAGCTGAACTGCTGTTCCCTAGCTAGCCGTCCACAGTTTGTTTCTCAAATATGTTGGCATGAAATTTCTAGTTTTTATTTATATTTTTATATTTTAATTTTTAAAATGTTGTCTTTTGCCAAAGACTTTGGGAAAGGAAAGTGTGCGACAGCCGGTGTTGTTTGGTGTCACTGTGTTGTTAATTTGAGCCTGGAAAACTACGTACAGTGTTTAATCAACGAGGGATAGGAAGTTGTTCAGTAGAAACTGTGTCTGTCAGTGTTCAACATTTTCAAAAGGTAGAATAGTAAACAAAGTATGGCAGCAGCTGGTGTTCTGCAATAACTGTCGGAAAGTGCTTTGGATTCAAAGTGAAACTGGTGTGCGAAGAATCGACATCAGAGCTAGTAATCCATTGAAGTCGTGATGTCAAAACGATGTCGGTTGTATAAAACAAAGTACTCCGTAATTGGCTCGTCTGTAACCAATCAGAGAATCAAAGCCAATTAAACACTTTCTAAACTGTGCTTTACATACATGGGACCAATCAAACTAAACCCATTGATCTCTGGGCCAACCCATCAGTTTCTGGGACCAATCAAACTAAACCCATTGATCTCTGGGCCAACCCATCAGTTTCTGGGACCAATCAAACTAAACCCATTGATCTCTGGGCCAACCCATCAGTTTCTGGGACCAATCAAACTAAACCCATTGATCTCTGGGCCAACCCATCAGTTTCTGGGACCAATCAAACTAAACCCATTAATCTCTGGGCCAACCCATCAGTTTCTGGGACCAATCAGAACACTAAGATCATTGTTACGTCTCACAATTGTCTAGGCGTAATGCAGAACCAGATTTAGCCAGGCAATGTTTAGACATGTTAAGGGGAGCTTCTGAACAAACAAACATGCTGTAAATATAAAAACATTTAGCATTCTAACTCTACTCCAACTGCCTGCTCTGCTCTGGGCACTCCAACATGG
Source organism: Esox lucius (assembly GCF_011004845.1). NCBI lineage: Eukaryota > Metazoa > Chordata > Actinopteri > Esociformes > Esocidae > Esox > Esox lucius. The sequence continues at coordinate 37,046,426 of NC_047570.1, read as the reverse complement.
AACCCCGTCTGTCTTGTCTTCGTGGTCCATAATTTGCTTTTCTGTGTTTTGATTCTGTCTTCTTCCAGATACCCATCTGTCATACCTTTTTGGAAAAGTGTTACATCGCTTGTTCTTTACAAACATCCTTGTACCAATATCGCTCTCAGTTTGGATATCTTTGTAATACTTTCTTCGTTCCTTGTCTTTAGAAACACTGAGATAATGCATAAAAAACTAAATGCATAGAGAATAAAAGTAAGAAACTCTTGATGAACTCCTTACTTTGCTTGACTGCTTCACTCTCATTTCTGACTCCTGTTGTCATCTCTACTTGTAAACGACTTTCTCTCTACATTGTGGCTGGAATGTTGATAGAACATTACTCACAGGTTGGGGAGGGTTCTTTCCCTAGAACATTCAGTTACCTCACCTTAAACATTCAGTAAAATACATAACAGTAATATGAATCACACGCCAGAAATACTGTCTTCATATTTCTTCCAGAAACGACTTTGTAACCCTGTTTTCTTCCGTCTCCTCCCTAAACACAATGACTGACACTATCCGAGTTTACAAAATTATGATTTGCCATTGTTGCCTCCGTTGCTACAGGCGATGCCATGGAGATGAAGAAGGTAAAGCGCAAGGAGAGTGTTCTGGATAGAGTGAGTGATGCATCATGGTCTATCTCACCTTTGGGCGTGGTGTCTCTGTTCTGCTGGTGGTCGTTTCAGGGATCCTCCATCACTGTTCCAAGGGTGTTTTACTGTGCACACACGCTTCGCAAGGGTCATTTGGATGGGTGCTACTATATATCTTTGGTCTCTCTTGTCACTGTTTCATAAACTTTTGTAAATATTGACAGATGTGCAAAAAAGGCTTTGTAACGGCGGTGTGACAGTTTATATCCCTGTTATAGCACCTGGTTTCCGTGTAATATGGCTTTGTTTATTTTCTAAATCTGTCCATTCAGGGCTGAGAACAAGGGTTCTATCCTTTATTTTCCAAATACACTCTAACCCTCAGCATAGGCCTTTGGCCCGTTGGTTGAACATCTCACCAAAGAATCCAAAAAGAAAGACCTTTCCATATGTTGCACCTGTCAACATGGGAACTGTGAAATATGAAGCTCACCTCCCAAACTCAATCTCAAAAGATTTACCATAGTTTCTATACCTAGCGTTTAGCTACCCTTCCCAAAACAATGGAAATTCAATGGCAACACATGAAGTTTGTGAATTTACTCATTGACCCCCAGCAAAATTAGACTACATTTAGGCTATTACTTGTACAATTGTGCTCATAAGTTTGCATACCCTGGCAAAAATTGTAAAATGATGGCATTGATTTAGAAAATGACCGGTCGTGCAAAATAGACTGTCTTTTATTTAAGGATAGTGATCATATGAAGCCATTTATTATCACAGTGGTTTGGTTCCTTTTTAAATCAAAATTATAACAGAAACCAACCAAATGGCCCTGATCAGAAGTTTACATACCCTTGAATGTTTGGCCTTGTTACAGACCCACAAGGTGACACCAAGTTGAAATTGGCAATTAAAGGTACATTTCCCACACCTGTGGCTTTTTAAATTGCAATTAGTGTCTGTGCATGAATAGTCAATGAGTTAGTTAGCTCATGTGGACGCACTGAGCAGGCTAGATACTGAGCCATGGGGAGCAGAAAAGAACTGTCAAAAGAACTGCATAACAAGGTAATGGAACTTTATAAAGATATAAACAAATATCCAAAGCCTTGCAAATGCCAGTCAGTACTGTTCAATCACTTATTAAGAAGTGTAAATGTCTGGTTCATGCAAGACGACCAAAGACTTTGCATGACATGGAGGCATTTTGCCAAGACTAATGGGCAGCTACACCACCTGCAAGAATTCAGGGCCTCATAGACAACTATTACAAAAGACTGCATGCTGTCATTGATGCTAAAGGGGGCAATACACAGTAATAAGAACTAAGGGTATGCAGACTTTTTTCTTTGTTGCCATGTTTTGTTTTATGATTGTGCCATTCTGTTATATCCTACAGTTGAATATGAATCCCATAAGAAATAAAAGACATGCGTTTTGCCTGATACCTCATGTTTTCTTTACAAATGGTAAATATAATACCAATTCTCCAAGGGTATGCAAATGTTTGAGCACAACTGTATGTACATTCACACTTGGTTGAGATAAATACATTTATGATGTTTGAATATCAACCCAAATGTTGAGATGGCTGACAAATTTAAGGATAACTACGTTTCTCAGTAAGATGTAGGGCCACGAGCCACCAGAACAGCTTCAGTGTGTTTTGGCATAGATTATGAGTCTCTGGAACTCTTCCAGAGGGATGGAACACCGTTCTTCCAGAACATATTCCCTGATTTGGTGTTTTGATGATGGTGGTGGAGAGTGCTGTCTAACACATCCCAGAATCTCTCATAGGTGTTCAGTTGGGTTGAGATCTGGTGACTGCAAAGGCCACAGCACATGATTCACTGAACCAGAGTTGACCTCTGATTTTCCTTGTGTCGCGGTCATGCATGAGCATCACGGTCATCCAATGTGCACTTTAAACCACAATTTCTGACCCTATTTACTGATGTCTGTCCCCAAGATCTAAATGCAGATGTAACTTTATTCATTGTTCCTATTGAAACACCAGCCAGTGACGGAAGCTCCTGCCATCCGTGCCCATATAATGAACCCCCTTTTAAAGTCATTTAGATCCTTTCATTTTGCCATCTAGATCCAGAATCTGAGTCAACTGGACCTGCTCAGCATTTTCATACCTGCCATGACAGGATGTTAATTGCTTAATTGTATCATGCAGTACACCGGTATGGAAGCATCTGCATTTCTTATGTTCCTCCATTAATTCCTATAATTTATCACCATATATTAATAGTTTTAGACTAGTTGTATACTGATGTAGGTGAACCTATCCTCAGTTCTTCCCAGATGCTTTACAATTTTTTTAAAAAAAGGAACTGGCCCAAATAACTCCATTAGTCCACATATTATCAAACATTAGACTATTTTTTTTTTTTTGAAACAGTTTAAAGCTCAAATCTGAAAGCACTGGGGAGACCAGAGGGAAGGGTGTGGAAAGGTGGTAGATTTGAACGAAGTCATGACCGTCTAGTTGCTGACACTACCTCTCTGTCTGTCTTACAGAATCTGGAATAATTAACTCTGCTCTACCCTATACTGTGCTTTACTTAATTGCAGGATCTCTGAACTTATAGCAGTTAATTTAACACCAGGAACCAGGCCAATGCCATTTCAGTTCCAGGCCATTAGTTTAGCGATTTCCAATTCCACATTGTCTTCATTCAAAAGCAGAGAAGAAAAGTTAAAATGGAATTTCAGTATGTTTTATTATTATTATTATTTTTTTTTAAAGGAATTGATCCCTAGTCTTCTAGTCTCATCTTCTAATGAGTTAAAGGTATCTCTAGTCTTTGTTCTATTCCAGGGTAGCTCTGGTCCCAGGCTCACTAACACATTCAACCAGAGCTACTGTAGTCCTTGAGGAGCAGGAGCCACAATGGTCTAATGGCACCCCCTTGTGATTGTAATGCCCCCTGTTGCAGGTGACACAACAGATCACATCTTTCGGGAGTTCCCTCTCACGTTATCCCAGCAGCCCGAGGAACTGAAGAGGAGGAGCTATACTTCGCACACACTGAATGAGGCAGCCCACCACAGCATCCTGAACAGGGTTGGGGACATTAGTAGTGGAAGTTTAGCACAACCACCTCTTCCACTGTAGGACCCTGATGTAGCAGACGTGAAAGAAATGCCTTAGTGGTTCTACAGAAAACTACTGGGGTTTGGTTAGGCTCCGCCTTCCTTTCTGCTTTTCAACAGAACCGGAAGCTTCCTAGTTTCTCAATATAATCAATTTATAACCATTTCATTTTTATTTTTTATGTTTGCCTTTAGTTTTGGTCAATTTTTAGAGTAGAAATTATATTGTGTAATTTATTTATTGAAAATAAGTAGTGTGAAGATGGGCCTGGACTCCCGAAAAGGAGTGCAGGTTATCCTGAGTAGGGGGATCTGTGCCCTGGGACGTCCTGCCCTGTTTCCTCTCTGTCATACAATATGCAGAGAAGAATGGGAGTAACTGCCCTGTTTAAGACTGTCATACAATATGCAGAGAAGAATGGGAGTAACTGCCCTGTTTAAGACTGTCATACAATATGCAGAGAAGAATGGGAGTAACTGCCCTAAGCCAGGTGTGATAGGCAGGTGGAGGCCTACACGAGAAGACTCAAATATGTGGTCACTGCCAAATGCTCTTCTACAAAGTACTGAATAAAGGGTCTGAATACTAACGTACCATGTTTTTGCTTGACCATGTGGTATTGGGCGCAGGCTGATGGCAAAGAAAATCTGCACTCTACATAGTGTACTGTAGAGGACTGTCTCAACGTTATGATAGCGTACTTTTGGGGTAATTTTAATTAGGCTACATAGTATACAATATGGGTTAGGGTTATGCCAGGGTACTGGAGAGGAGAATACGGCCGATAGTAGAACCTCGGATTCAGGAGGAACAGTGTGGTTTTCGTCCGGCCCGTGGAACACTGGACCAGTTCTATACCCTCTATGGGGTGTTGGAGGGTTCATGGGAGTTTGCCCAACCAGTCCACATGTGTTTTGTGGATTTGGAGAAGGCATTCGACTGTGTCCCTCGCGGCATCCTGTGGAGGGTGCTTCGGGAATATGGGGTCCTGGGTCCTTTGCTAAGGGCTGTCAGGTCCCTGTACGACCAAAGCAGGAGCTTGGTTCGCATTGCCGGCAGTAAGTCAGACTTGTTCCCAGTGCATGTTGGACTCCGGCAGGGCTACCCTTTGTCGCCGGTTCTGTTCGTAATTTTTATGGACAACATTTCTAGGCGCAGCCAGGGGCCGGAGGGTGTCAGGTTTGGGGACCACACAATTTCATCTCTGCTCTTTGCGGATGATGTTGTCGTGTTGGCCCCTTCAAACCAGGACCTTCAGCATGCACTGGGACGGTTTGCAGCCGAGTGTGAAGCGGTGGGGATGAGAATCAGTACCTCCAAATCCGAGGCCATGGTCCTCAGTCGGAAAAGGGTGGCTTGCCCACTTCAGGTTGGTGGAGAGTGCCTGCCTCAAGTGGAGGAGTTTAAGTATCTAGGGGTCTTGTTCACGAGTGAGGGAAGGATGGAACGGGAGATTGACAGACGGATCGGTGCAGCTTCTGCAGTAATGCGGTCGATGTATCGGTCTGTCGTGGTGAAGAAAGAGCTGAGCCGCAAGGCGAAGCTCTCGATTTACCAGTCAATCTACGTTCCTACTCTCACCTATGGTCATGAGCTTTGGGTCATGACCAAAGGACAAGATCCCGGATACAGGCGGCCGAAATTAGCTTTCTCCGCAGGGTGGCCGGGCGATCCCTTAGAGATAGGGTGAGAAGCTCGGTCACCCGGGAGGAGCTCAGAGTAGAGCCGCTGCTCCTCCACATCGAGAGGGGTCAGCTGAGGTGGCTTGGGCATCTTTTTCGGATGCCTCCGGAACGCCTTCCTGGGAAGGTGTTCCAGTCCCGTCCCAACGGGAGGAGACCCCTGGGAAGACCTAGGACACACTGGAGGGACTATGTCTCCCGGCTGGCCTGGGAACGCCTCGGTGTCCCCCCGGAAGAGCTAGAGGAAGTGTCTGGGGAGAGGGAAGTCTGGGCATCCCTGCTTAGACTGCTGCCCCCGCGACCCGGCCCCGGATGAAGCGGAAGATGATGACATGACATGACAGTATAGAATATGGATGTTTTTTAATCTACAGGGCTCAACCTGCCTATATGTCAGTTGGTAAGAATCTAATAACCCCAGTTCTAAAAACAGAATTTCATTAAATATCTTTTAAAAAATAGTATAAATTGCATCCATTTGGTTCCCTTATAGTTTATTCTCCTAAGCCTAATCATCATCCACATGCATTTTTTCCCCAAACACTTAAATGTTTGAGTCCAAAAGTAGATATTGTTCTTGGGGTGGCTAGTTACATCATCTTAACCTATGTGTCCCGGGTTGTATTGTCTGGCTGCCGTGATTGGGCTGTCCATTATAGTTTTTGGTTTGATTGCAGGTGTGTGTCTGTGTGAGGAGGGTGTGTGTGGGGGTGTGCCCGTGTGCCCGCATTTGAAACAAAATCGGAGTTGAAATTATGCTATTATAGATGGTTCACAAATAGTTTTCAAGGCTTCTTTTCTAGGAAGGCCCTCTAGTGGTCATTTGTGAATTATCCGTTTGTAGCTAAACGATAAACTTCCCGCACTATGATGTCTAGGATCAAACCCAAACCTTTCACCCGAAGAAGACGAAGAAATAGAAGAATCGACACAAATTGATTTATTCGATCTGTTTCTACAGATTTCATATGTGGCATGTTTCGTTACCAACAGGTTTATCAACTAACATTGAAATGCATTTTTAGTGGCACTTCAAAAATGCAAATTGAAGTCATTTTTAAATGTTAAATAAAATATATACAAATGTACTGGATTGTCTTACTGTTACAATAGCATTTAACTAGGTATTCTTACACTGGAATAAGATACACCGAGAGGCAAAATAGTGATAGGCCTACTTTAACAACAATGGAGATAACGGGATGATGAAAGCTCACTGACAGAATGTTCTTGCATGAGGTCATTACTTCTACAAAAAGGAGATGGTCCTCATTCACCAATCAGCTTTGGATTTTCTTCGCTCCAGACATCTAATCAGTATTTAGGTTAGAATCAAAGAGCAATATTACCCTACAGTCAACCTTAATATGAACACATTTGGAATTTCCAGTGAGACTAATGTCAACATGGTCTCTCCTGAAGATGCGGAAAACAAGATTGGTGTTCACTCAGGTCATTTCATAACGAAACTATAGGTACCGTTAACCTCCCAATTGATTAATTAATATGGCCCGGGTTCTCGTTATGACACCATGACTGACATTCGTCAATCATATCATATGCCATTAATTTGTAGTTTTTATTCAGAAGCGAAACTAACTTGTAGTTTTTTAGGTATTAGTGAAATACCCGTTCACTGCAACATGAAAACACCTGTAAGCTACTGCCCCTTTATTTCAAGCAACGACGTTATAGCCACGCTACGATTGGGAAATCCATAAACGCCACAATAGCTTCAAATGAGTGAAATCCGTTAAGTCTATTTCAATGATTATGATCCTGATATTTCTGAAAAGTATTTTAATATTTGAAATTCGCATAATGTTCACATTCATTTAATTCAATTTTGTTACCTATCAAATTTTTCAGCCAATTGTAAACAATACGTATATTTTGTTGATATACTTATGATTACATTTGTTTGGCTAAATGTTATGATAACCGTATACATTCAATGTCAAGAAGATATAACCGGTGATTAACTTACCAGTATAACAATCCGCGCACTGGAAACGTGCATCACGAGTTTGGCCTGCTGTTGAGAAGCCATGTTATATTGAAAACCCGTACACATAAGCAAAGCGAAACGCACCTAACGTTGGCATTATCCTTACCACATTTCAGGATTTGTGAACAAAAACGAAAGCTCACCATCGGGTCTTTACGCGAAGACTTATATTCACCGTGTTCTCTAAAGAGGTAGACATCTTTCTTTGTGGGCTTTATGAAAATGTATAATTACATTCTGTATGCTCCGTTCTCGTTTCTAGAAGAGCCTGACTAAAGCTAGCTAACTAGCTAATGTCTATGCAATGGCCTAGCTAGCAGCGGTGGTTAACATTATCGGTCTCTTCCTGTCAATTTCAGTCAGTTAGCAAGATTCGTAGAAACATTGACATTGTCATCTGACTAGGTATTACAGTTAACTAATGCATAATTCACCATGATCAATGTGTTTTAGCGAGTCAAACTAATGTTAGCTACGTTGACAGATATTCCAAATAGTGTTGTTTTACCCAACACGTAGCTAGCTAGCTAAGCGGGTTGTGTTTTGGAGCAGCAGGTCAGAGCTAACATTAGCCGTCAGTTACAATATATCTATTAGCAAGACATTTGTTTAGTTAGTTACTTTAAATAGCAACTGTTTGTCTATATTTCTTGGTAGCTATTAAGCTAGCTATCAGTACTGTTATTGGCTCAAAATGTGTTGTCTCCAGAATAATTAAGCTAGTTTGCTAGCAAGTCTGGTTAACACAGACAGTAATGTGCTTGCCTTCCTGCCCCTTGTTGGTGAGTAACTTTTACGTGACAGCTCAATATATCATGTTTGTGTACATTGTAATTCAGATACTAATTTCAAGATTAGCGAGCTACTGTACCTATTAAGTCCCGTTCACTCACATAATCGGTCATGCTGCTAACTCGAATTGAATCAAATTCATTTTTAACAAGCCTTTTTCACATCGACAGGTGTCACCAAGTGCTTTTACAGATACCCAGACTGAAACCCCGAATGTGCGGTACATGTGCGTGCGTCTTCTGTAAAAAAAAAATCAATAGTGCAACACACTTAATGAGGATGTGACTTGACACCACGTATTGCATCACGCAGGTGTCTGTCTAATGGAAAACTTCTGACAACATATTATCCTCATTATGATGGGGGCATTCAGGAGTTGCTTCATCCATTTTGGGATTTCGAAATTAACAAAATGTACCTATGTACCTTACTAATAAACTCATAAACTTAATTCAAAGGTCGTACTCCATCAGAACCCGATATATAGGCTTGTTTCTCTGCCGTGTTTGTAAACAAATTAACTGTCAATAACCACTCTATTAACAGAAAAATGTGTACAACATGGAATTATGGGTTCTTTGTCCTTGTATGCATCTCTATTTATGTACCTTTTTAAATTAAATATAAACAATTCTGGGCACGTGTTGATGTACTTTGCGAATACTGACGGTTCTGAATTTGAATGTTTTTTCCATCTCCATCACTCAGCTTTTACCCACAGAACAAACACACACACACACATTGTGTATAAAAAAAAAAAAAAAGGTGTTAATTTGCTCTGTCTGTGTGTTTGGTCTCTAGATGAACAGCAACGTGAATAAGAGAGCGCCGACTACAGCCACCCAGAGACTAAAACAGGACTACCTCAGGATTAAGAAAGACCCTGTGCCTTACATCTGTGCAGAACCTCTACCGTCTAACATCCTCGAATGGTATGTTCCTGTAGGCCCTTCTGACCCATCGCCCTTAGGGAGGTTTTCCTGGCCACTGACATTCAACACTACTGTTGGTTGCTCCTTGGGATTTAAGGCCGGGTGTGACTACTGCTGATGAAAAAAGGGCTTTATAAATACATTTGATTGATTGGACTGGTGTGAATGTTAAGGACGGTCTCTCTTCCTTTTGGACTGGTGGGAATGGTAAGGACGGTCTCTCTTCCTTTAGACTGGTGGGAATGGTAAGGACGGTCTCTCTTCCTTTAGACTGGTGGGAATGGTAAGGACGGTCTCTCTTCCTTTAGACTGGTGGGAATGGTAAGGACGGTCTCTCTTCCTTTAGACTGGTGGGAATGGTAAGGGCGGTCTCTCTTCCTTTAGACTGGTGGGAATGGTAAGGACGGTCTCTCTTCCTTTAGACTGGTGGGAATGTATGCTTTCAGAACTTTTAAGAAAATGGCCTGGGCCTCAGCCATTGTGGCTTCTAAAGGAAATAAGTCTGGGCGACATCTGCCCTTCCATAGAGGAGCCTACCCAGAGGCCACAGGTGGCAGGACCAAGCTTGGGTGGGATGTCAGGTCGTTCCGTGTGCTGAACCATGATCTTGTATTGGAAGCCAGTGGACACCTTGGAGGCATTAGGTGGTTGTTGCTGTGAATTTGCGTTCACCTGTCCCAGTTCCCCCTGCTCTGTCGTCAAACAGACTACCACAGTATGTACAGTAACTGTGTCCCCTCCCCCATCACCATTAAGATGCACCTGAGGTGTATGCTGTGGAATGGGATTAATCTAACTAATCTATCTTTATTGTTTATTACATCTTATAGACCTGTGTGCCAAATCTGGCATGTGGCGGCTTCTCAAGGTTTTCTTCCTGACATTTATTCTGTCTTTAATCTTTAGGCACTATGTTGTTCGAGGTCCTGAGAAAACTCCATATGAAGGTAAATTCACAAACCACAATAGACCCAAGAAAGCATTTTTCCCCCATGCTCTCATACTAGATTAGGATTTAGTCATTGGAATGAGAAACTAGACTATTAGAGCTATATTCATAGACGGATTATGCCACATCCTGGACAATAAATGTAATGATTAGCTAAAATCGTGGACTGTAAAGGCACAGGTTAGACCAAAATTCCTGGGCTATGAAGACTCAGATTAGCTCAAATCCTGGACTGTAAATGGACAGATTAGACCCAATCCTGGACTATAAAGGCAAAGATTAGCTCAAATCCTGGAATGTAAATGGACAGATTAGACCCAATCCTGGACTATAAAGGCAAAGATTAGCTCAAATCCTGGACTGAAAATGGACAGATTTGGTCAAATGCAAAACTATGAATCAAACTCAATGGAACATCTCCATAGGAATATTTTCTTTTTTTTTTGTTCTAGACAAGGCTAAGTCTGTGTAACACAGATAATCAACCCCTGTTTTGCACATTACCTTGTAGTGGTAATAATTATTCTGTATTCCACAGGTGGATATTATCACGGCAAACTAATATTTCCTCGGGAATTCCCCTTTAAGCCACCCAGCATCTACATGATCACCCCCAATGGCAGATTCAAGTGTAACACCAGGTGAGACCAGTATAAACAAGAACCTAGTAGACCATCAATTCAATTGGTGATGCGCCGATATATCGGCCTGCAACCTGATTGGACGATTATAGGCAAAACTTTAATAATCTTTATCGGCCACTTGTTTTAAATCTAGGGTTTTTATACCATTTGTGCTTTCATCTGAATAGACCTCCAGTATGCTCCAGTAATTTGTTCAATACTTTTTTTTTTTTGCTCATGTCATGTTTCCTATTGTTTTATTGTTATAATTTTTTTCTCTGTTGATTAAGTCTAATATATAATTTTTACCGTATCCTATGTAAGAGTACACAGGTACTGAAATATGAAGTCTAATATAATTTTTACCGTATTCTATGTAAGAGTACACAGGTACTCAAATGGCAAAACGTCTGTATCGGGTATCGGTCAAGAATTTTCTTGTCGTTGCATCCCTAAAATCAGTGTTTATAGGCCATTTCTAAAACTGATTTTCATTTCAGTTATTAACTGTTTTTTAATCAAGTCAGTTGACAACCCATTCTGATTTTCATTCTGTTTCGAGAGCTGAAGACAAGAACACGAGTAATAAAAAGAAATACAAACAGATTTGATTTATTCAGCAGGTGCCTTGATCAAGTAGCTGAATGTGTTGTTTATCTAGTTTAGGAAATACCTGTTAGAGATTAAGAGAAGGAGATAACCGGCAGGTCTGCCTGCGTTTACCCACTAAATTACTCATGCATATAACATTGCATATTTGGGATGAGTGTGTTGCGGCGTATCTGTTCCCCTCCTATCTGTTCCTGTGAATCCAAAACCGGTACGTTGTTATCAGTTAGCTCGGAGTGTCCTTCATTGTCACTTGTTCTTGACAAGAGAGACTTCCAAACAGTGGCAAGAGCATCAGTTTACACATCAGCTCCAGGGGACCTTTTGACCTGAATGATGAAATGCTTGTTCCATTTTAATTAAACATAAAAAGAAAGTAAACCTTAGTAGCAGTAAACCTTTTAATGTTTAACCAGAGGTTTGTCGTCTGTACATTTAAAAAAATCAGAAAACCAAACAGATGGAACCACACTCTCCGAGCTAGTCCACTGTGTGAAGAGGCACAAGTTGAAAAGTGATGTAGTTCTTTATTGAGTTCTGTGCGGAGGCTGTGACCTTTCACCTGGCTGGAAGGAACCAATGAGGTTCTACACACTTGATCCTTTTCCCTCCCACATGCCTGAATGCACATGATCGCATAGAGGGAGGAATTAATTATCTTCCCCCTAAGTGTCACTGTGTATCTCTTCCCCCTACTGAGTGTGTCATGGTGTATCTCTTCCCCCAGGTTATGTCTCTCCATCACTGATTTCCACCCCGACACGTGGAACCCAGCATGGTCTGTCTCCACTATCCTGACTGGTCTGCTCAGCTTCATGGTAGAGAAAGGCCCGACCCTGGGCAGCATCGAGACCTCTGACTACACTGTGAGTACCCCTCTAACAAATCACCAGACTCCTGTGCCCCTCTAACAAATCACCAGATTCCTGTGCCCCTCTACCAAATCACCAGACTCCTGTTCCCCTCCACCAAATCACCAGACTCCTGTTCCCCTCTACCAAATCACCAGACTCCTGTTCCCCTCTACCAAATCAACAGACTCCTGTGCCCCTCTACCAAATCACCAGACTCCTGTTCCCCTCTACCAAAACACCAGACTCTCTTTTACCAAAGACTTCTTCACTAGATTCAGTCTTGTTACTTTCCTCTTATCGAAATTTAGTCTACCTCAGAATGCTCTGATTTCATCATTGTCTGGTATTGCATGCCAGAACCTGCTGTTTTACTTTCTGTTTCTTATTCTTCGGTGTCTCTAAGGCTTCCTTCAGATACGAACACCTGCCTGTTCGATGGAAAATAATTAATAGTTCTTATTTTGTGTATATTCTCCAGAAACGTCAACTGTCAGTGCAGAGCTTGGCATTCAACCTGAAGGACAAGGTCTTCTGTGAGCTGTTTCCCGATGCTGTTGATGTGAGTGCGAGTGGAAATCCTATAGTAAATATGAATACTGTGTGAAATCAAACAGCCGTTACACCAGAACGTGCGTGTAGCTGGCGCACAGAAGTGACCTTGCATATTGTTAATAATATATTTTTAGAGAAGCCATTTATGCTTTATTTGACAGAAATAGTGTTGGAATGGGAGTTGTAAGAGCTTGAGAAGGAGTAGAATGTAAGGGTTGATTGGATTAATTCTAAAGCCCAGAATGGGTCAGTCCAGCTTAACAAGTCACAAAAATAGAAGAGGAATAGTAGAAGCAGCCTTGCCTCTGTACATCACACGGCCAACATGGTCAGCTGGACTGTTGTTTTTTCCGGACCGCGTAGGCGGAGCCGGCCAAGAAGAGCGAATGTCTCTTACTGACTGACTGACTGACTGACTGACTGACTGACTACCCTTTGTTAAATAGCGTAGTGGTTAGAGAAGCGGACCTGTGAACTGTAGGTCCCGAGTTCGTGTCTCCTCGCAGGCGAAGCGAAGTACGCATTTAGAATGATTCCTTATTGACAAAAACTTCACTGGCTAAAACCGAAACCTGGTTATATTGCGACTGTTTCTGGCATGAAAAGGTCATCTTCAGTCTCGCTAGAAATTGCTTAATTCTTATGATTATTCCTAGGAAGTTAGTAGATACTAGTAAGCCTATTACAGGCTAATAAGCTGTTCAAATGGCCTGTGGCAAAAGCTAACATTTCATAGATGCTTTTTGTGGTGGCGGTAAACTTAATAAGAAACGTTAGTCAGTTCAACACAATGCTCAATGGTGACTTAGCGACAGCCAGTGGCAAAAGAGGATTTGTTCAGGATAGAGACAAGAGGCTATACTGACACCCGTTGAACGTAGAGCTCTGGTTAGCGACAGCCTTTCACGTGGGCGACCCGGGTTTGAATCTCAAGAGGACAATACTTTTTATTGCAGTCCGGCTGAACTTGGCTTGCCTGGTCTCTTGTTTAAATCCGTCCTCCTCCAAAAGTTCAGAACTGATACATTTATATTGCCATTAATGTACACTATGTAGACTACAATATCCCATAATGAAATCGCTGAAACACATTTGTAGAAATTTGAGCCAGTTTACTAAAAAAAATCTAATCTGTGTAAGTATTCAGCCCCTTTATTCAGTACTTTGGAGAAACACCTTGTGCAGAGAGCCCAGTTTTGAGTCTTTCTAGATACGCCTCTACCTCTGACTTTGCACACCTGGGTTTGGGCAGATTCTTCCTGCAGGTCCTGTCAAGCTCTTTCAGATTGGATGGGGAGCCTCGTTCAATAGGGACGACTCGGGACCGACACACTTACCCCAAGCCTCTTCTGCGTTGTCCCATTTTGAGGACCGTTCATCCTGCCCTCAGTTCTCAACAGTCCCCCAATTATACATTAATTAGCACAGGAATTGTAATAATTGTAATAAAAACTGTGGAGGAAGTAAAGAGTCTGAATACTTTCTAAAGGCACCGCAGCTGCTCAGTGAACAACATCCCTCTCTCTTCCTCTCTCTTTTTCTCTCCCATCTTCCTCTTCTCTCTCGCCACCGCCGTTCCACACTCCTCTCTTCCCCAACCTCTTCCATCTGTGGTTCTTTGTGAAAATTCCTCCATCCTTCTTTGTCATCCCACCTTTCCTCTGTCCTCTCCAGGAGATCAAACAGAAGCAGAAGGCCCAGGAGGAATTGAGTGCCCGGCCCCAGCCCCTCCCCCTACCCGACGTGGTCCCTGACGGCGATCCACACCATGGCAACTACGGAATTCCCGCACTCAACGGAGGCCATGCCCCTATAGGCCTCGGCAACCCCGCCCCCGGCCTCCAGCAGGCCAATCGGAACCACGGACTGCTGGGCGGGGCCTTGGCCAATTTGTTTGTTATTGTGGGATTCGCAGCATTTGCCTATACTGTGAAGTATGTGCTGCGGAGCATAGCCCAGGAGTGAGGAGGAGGAGGAGGAGGAGGAGAACAACGAAAAGGGGACAATGGCACCACAGGCCAGATGGAGGACAATTAAACCATTAAAATACACTATAAAAGGGGAGAGGTCCCAATCCTGCACCCCTTTTGGACTTTGGACGATAGAAATTCAGAGCCACCCGCCTGTTGGATGGAGGAGGGGAGATGTGGGAGGAGGTGGGGTTTTGGGGGGGGAATGAATGGGCCGGGTTGCTGTGGAAACGGTTCGGTGGTAAAGGCCAGGTGTATACCAGGAAGTGCTTGGCTCATGGGTTGTATAGGAAAGCATAGAAATGGAAGACGGTAGATTGGTCGTTCTCTGTGAAAAAGCAATGTTTAATTTTACAGCAGTGTGGTTTTTGGCGGAAATGTTTACCGCCGGCTTGCAAAATGTCAAGTAATTTTCTTGTTTGAATACGCTGTGTTGATGTTTTTTGAGTGCTAGATACATTTCTGTCATGCAGCCATGTTGTTAGATTCATGTAAAAAAAATCTGTTTTGGATTCCATTGTCTTTATGCACCTAGTGCAGGTATTCTGACCTGTTTCCCCTGAGACGGGTAAGGCAAATTCCTCCCCCCTTCTGTCCTTGTGCATCACAGTCAATTGACCAAGTAAAATTGTTTTGTCATGCAGTGTCTATTAAATTCTGGCTAATAGTTAGGTGAAACCCAATAGCACAATAACCTGTTCCATCAAGACTAAACCCCCCTCATTTTCCTGGAATGATTCCTAAGTACTTCCTTAGAAAATATGAGGGGTAGTTATGTGTACTCAAATTCCTATTCCTAGTGAGGACCGGTCTCAGTTTTGCATTCCTCATTTTGTTCATTGTTAGACTTTAGGTTGTAGGGTTATGTTTAGGAGTTGGAGTTAGGCTTAAAGTTAGATAATTGCGGTGAGGGTTGGGTTAAGCTTACTGTTAGGGGTTATGTCGTTTTCTGGAATAGGACAAATCTTCCGCTCCTCACTTTGATAGCAGTTTGTGTGTGCATTATGCGCATCATCCCCCAAATATGTCCCAAGTAGTGCCCTACTTAAAGGAAACCTAAAGCTCTGTTCAGAAGTAGTGTGCAATTTGGGACAAAGTGTCTTGTTACTTTCCTCTTATCTGAGCTTTGTCTTCCTCAGAATTTTATAATCAGTTGATTGTATGTTCTTCACACCCAGACATACCTGAGCCTGCTGTTTAGAATGTTTCTGTTTTGTGGCTCAGGTCTATAAGGCTTCCTTCAGAGAGTAACTCTACCTGTTCAGGGGTAAAGTTACTAAATTAATTTGAAGAGTTGGGATTGTTCCGTCACGGAAACCATCGCAGGAGAACGTACGCCACAGAGAACACGGCCTCCTTCTGAAATGGCAGGTTTTTCCTCACAGTGGTCTAGTTTTGTATTGCAATTATCTGGAAATTAAGATGCCGTTTCAGACCGCGACACGAGTTGCCTCGTTCCTCTGGTAGTTTTGTCAGTCAATCAACCCATGAGCCAAGTAGTCCGGCGCCGCCAGTCTTCCTAACGCTTGTTGAGGGATTAAAAGACCAATATGTGTTAAACCTCCAATCCACCCATCTGACCAGTATAGCAACCACACAACGTTCTGTGTAGGTTAAGAAGCAGGCACGCACCTGGACACAGTAACGAGACCACAGGTATATTAACCAAACGGGACAACCACACCTGGAGAAGTAAACCTAGTTCGCGTCTGTGTAAATATCATTTCTCCCACGTTAATTTGTCTTTTTCTTTAGTATATATTTTTTGCTGTCTTTTATTAATAATTGTAGCCTTGGGTGGGAGCCTTGTGGAGCAGAAGGCAGCTCTCTTGTCCCCTTCTGGATCTAAAAGGGCACCCGCTTCCATATGTAGGTCTCAAAGACTTTGGTTAATGGAGTCCTGGACACAAAGGAGTACACTTAGTACCGCGGCTGCCTAGCCTGGGTTCCAGAGATCCACCGTCCTGTGGATTTGTCAGTTGTTACCTACCTGATTTAGCGTTCCATACAGCTATTAGAAACGGTTGTGCTAGATTGGGTTTGTAAGGAGAACCTCCAGGACAGGCGCTCTCCAGGACCCGGTTTGGGCAGTCCTGAAGTATAGGAATACGGGGCCATTTATGGAGCTCCTCTCTTGCCTAAATGGGGCAGGGGGGGACAGTGGGGCTGGTTGATGTGACAACACATCGCATCACTCACTGGCTAGCTGTCTTGCATTGCATTTAGCACAGACTGTTCTACTGTGAAGTCTACTACTTGTTACGTCAGAAAGCAGAAAAACCACAGTCAGGAACCAGGGGACGTTCACAGAGCTCTTTCAGTCTCTGGTTTCTCTGGAACTTAAAAGACTTGGAATGTGTCTGGAGATTCACGGCATAACACCCAGATTCCTTGCTTAGTTATCTTGTGTGTGGAATTGTATGTTTTCATAGTTCATGTGAATAAACGTACCCTGCGTCGCAGGACATTTTAGAAACAAATGTTTGTTTTGGTTTTTTTAACGTGTTTGCGTGTGATTGAAGTGACATTCACAGAGTCACTCAAAGAGCCCACTTCCTTAGAAGTGTCAACAATTATTGCTGTTTACACGTAACTGAATACAGAGTTCCTGTTGTCTCTGGTGCACAAACTGCTGCGCCGTCATTACTAAAACAGCTCAAGGGTCTCAGTAAAAACGTTCCTGTTCTCTTCTGTCAACACAACCAAATGACACAAAATTCCCCCAAGAAATACAGAGAAAAGACCAGATGCATTGCAGCATCAATAATCAGTTTGCGTGTGATTAAAGTGACATTCACTGAAATGACAGTTACTCAAAGAGCCCAGGTTTTCTAATTATTGGAATTTTAAAAGATTCATTCGTATGAGATCTGTTCATTGTATTTGGATGCATGTTTTGGCTGGAAATGATCCATGAATCTCACTCCACACCCCTCCTCCGTTCAAGTGTTTCCGATGAGATTCTAGACTAACTGCATGGAGACAATGTATATTTCGCCATCTTGATACACAATAATAAACATAACAGCTTATCATAAGAATGGAATCCAGAAACATGTACTGTCAACCTTTACAGACAAACTCCTGTTGCTCGCTCTACATCAGTCCCACTCGCTTCCTTGTGGAAACAAGAAAAACTAGGCAAGCCTAGTTCAGCCAGGCTGTGGGTATAAGTGTGGTGCACAAATGAGGGGGTTTGAAGAGCAGCTATTTATTGGTCAATGCCAGCTTTGTTGTGAGAACTGGCCAATACTCTGTTCCTGTGCTAATCTGAAACAGTGTCTGGAATGCCATTTGCATATAGTTCGAAACCAATTACTGTAGATGGCTAGCTAAAAATGGCCATCAACTAGGCCTAGTTATTTTGGTTTCAGGTAACAAGATTATTTAGTTCTATTAAAATAGTTAAACTTAAAAATAGACAGAAGAGGAACAGAAAAGAACCGAATAATTGTCTGTATCCAACTCAAAGAACACCAGTGGTGGGAAAACATACTACTTATACTAATATACTACAACATCTTTGAAAAAAGCCTGCATAAATGGATTCTGATGTGTATTAAAGGGATATTAGATAAAGATAATTATCATAAAAGTGTGGAAGTGATTTATGGTAACCCGACTGCTTTCATGACACTTCCTTAGAAGTGTTAACAATGATTGCTGTTAATATGTAACTGAATACAAACTTCCTGCTGTCTCTGGTGCACAAACAGCAGCGCCGCCGTTACCAACACGGCTCACGGGTCTCAGTAAAAACACTCCTGTTCTCGTCTGTCAACACAACCAAATGACACATAAAATTCCCCCAAGAAATACAAAGAAAAGACCAGATGCATTGCAGCATCAATAATCAGTTGGGTGGTCGGTACTAGCCTGCCTATCTGAACACATATTAACTGATCTATAGCTAATATTGGTTACCAAAAACCAGACATTCAGTATGTGCTTTTAAAACGTGGATAGCTGCCGCATAGAACACAAGTATACAGAATAATCCACTGTGAAAGTTCTTTGGTTTTTACAAGTTATTTTTCTCAAAACCAAAGAACAGTTAGGGAATGTTACGAGAACATTGTTTTGCTGGATGGGTATTGTTTTATGATTGTTTTTGAATTTCGTAAGTTAAACAGTTAAAATGATCATCAAGTGGTTTGTCAGCCAATCAACGGACTACGCTCAGGGAGACTAGCAACAGCTACACATGAGTGTGCCATAATTAAATTCCTGTATAGTGATAAGAGAGATAAGAAAGGAATGAAGGCAATAACACACTCATTATAATCACTGCAAGGCAAACACATGCAGATTGGCCTACATAACATCCAGCAAGGAGCGGTTTAGACGTGTCCATATTTTTAACCTCTACCTTTTTCAGATGAAAAAAGCATGCATAGATGGATTTTGATGTGTATAAAAGGGATATTAGCTAAAGATACAGTGAGGGAAAACATTGTTTTATCCCCTGCTGATTTTGTACATTTGCCCACTGACAAAGAAATTTGCAGTCTATAATTTTAATGGTAGGTTTATTTGAACAGTGAGAGACAGAATAACAAAACAATCCAGAAAAACGCATGTAAAATTTTTTATAAATTGATTTGCATTTTTATGTGTGAAATAGGTATTTCATCCCCTCTCAATCAAAAAGATTTCTGGCTCCCAGTTGTCTTTTATACAGGTAACCAGCTGAGAATAGGAGCACACTGAAAAGGAAGTGTTCCTAATCTCAGCTTGTTACCTGTATAAAAGACACCTGTCCAAAGAAGCAATCAATCAATCAGATTCCAAACTCTCCACCATGGCCAAGACCAAAGAGCTGTCCAAGGATGTCAGGGACAAGATTGTAGACCTACCCAAGGGTGGAATGGGCTACAAGACCATCGCCAAGCAGTTTGGTGAGAAGGTGACAACAGTTGGTGCGATTATTCGCAAATGGAATAAATACATCTCCATCGGTTTCGGGCTCCATGCAAGATCTCACATCGTGGAGAAGCAATGATCATGAGAATGGTGAGGAATCAGCCCAGAACTACACAGGAGGATATTTTCAATGATCTCAAGGCATCTGGGACCATATTCACCAAGAAAACAATTGGTAACACACTACACCGTGAAGGACTGAAATCCTGCAGCGCCTACAAGGACCCCCTACTCAAGAAAGGACACGTACAGGCCATCTGAAGTTTGCCATTGAACATCTGAATGATTCAGAGGAGAATTATTCAGACCTTATTCCCATGGAAAATCTGTGGAAGGAGCTAAACGTTCGATTTGCCAAACGTCAGCCTCGAAACCTTAATAACTTAGAGAATTTCTGCAAAAAGGAGTGGGACAAAAACCCTCCTGAGATGTGTGTAAACCTGGTGGGCAACTACAAGAAACATCTGACATCTGTGATTGCAAACAAGGGTTTTGCCACCAAGTACTAAGTCATGTTTTGCAGAGGGATCAAATACTTATTTCACTCATTAAAAGGTGATTTATAAAATGTTTGACATTTTATTCTGTCTCTCACTGTTCAAATAAAGCTACCATTAAAATTATAGACTGATCATTTCTTTGTCAGTGGGCAAACGTACAAAATCAGCAGAGAATCAAATATTTTTTTCCCCTCAGTAATTTTTCCCAGGCTATAACATAAAACTGTGGAAGTGATTAATGGTAGCCTGACTAATTCCATGGAACGGTCCCACTACCTTAGAAGTGTCAACAATTATTGCTGTTAATATGTAACCGAATACAAACTTCCTGCTGTCTCTGGTGCACAAACAGCAGCGCCGCCGTTACCAACACGGCTCACGGGTCTCAGTAAAAACGCTCCTGTTCTCGTCTGTCAACACAACCAAATGACACATAAAATTCCCCCAAGAAATACAGAGAAAAGACCAGATGCATTGCAGCATCAATAATCAGTTGGGTGGTCGGTACTAGCCTGCCTATCTGAACACATACTAACTGATCTATAGCTAATATTGGTTACAAAAAACCAGACATTCAGTATGTGCTTTTAAAACGTGGATAGCTGCCGCATAGAACAAGTGGTTGGAAAATATACTACTTGTTTATCAATCAACATAATATATATTTTTTTGTTAGTTTTTCACATAGTTAATGTTTTTCTTCACACAGTTCAAATCAAGGGCATTCGTTGGGAGAGAGAAATAGGTTTCGCACCTCACTTCCCCTGCTCTTCCTGGGTGAACCACACAGACACACAGTCCAGCACTAACTGACGTTAGACATGTTGGTTGCAGTTCATCCATGGCAACGTAAACTGCCCTCGGCCCGGCAGAAAGAGAGTCGCAGTAGCATAGACTCTCAGTGTGTAGTGACTGCTCCTACACACGTGTACTGCATGACACAAACAATTACAACACCCCAACATGCTCTGTGGCGTGTATAGAAATGCTGAGCAGGACCAGTTAGCCATGATTTTGGATCAAGATGACTAGAGGAAGGGATCTGGGTGACTTTGAGGAAGGGTTAATTACTGGGGCAGGAGCATCAGACGTCTCAATTGGCTGGTGTTTCAACAGGAAGAGTTACTAAAGTTCCTTCTGCATTTAGACCCAAGGGACACGCGTAAGCTAATATGGTCGTAAAATGTTTTGTCGAAAGCGTTTTACTCGATGACGGTGATGCTTATGCGTTACTGCAATATGTAAGGAAAAGCAGAAGAGCACCTCTTTCCCAGGTGATGCAGAATGTAAATACAGGATGTGATCAGAATTTCAGCAAGAACAGACCATTGAGAATTACATAGAGAGGGATATTACAGCAGAGTGGCAGCGCTAAAAACCCTGATTTCAAAGGTTTTTCCTTTAGTTTTGTCACCAGAATGAATGGGGTTGAAAATGGCACTGGCTCCATTCCAGCTAAGTTTTTAAGTACTATCAGGACTAGTAAAAGCCCATTTTTCACATTGAATAGCATAGAGGTGAAATGGTAGAAGTTGGTGGAAAGGACAAGAGCAAGGGACCTTGTAAAGGGTTGTTAATGTCAGATTTGTTTTTCAACAAGCAAAACTGATGTGTCCATTAGACCTAATCAGTTTTACAAAAAACACCACTTAAGTCATTTTAGAGATAATTATAGAATGTACTTGTGGCTGGAAGGTTGTTGGTTTGAATCCGGGGTCATAATTGGGCTAAAGAAATGTCAACTAGAATGTGAACAGTTTAAAATGCCTTTCCTACTTGCATTGTATGAAAATACAACATATAGGAAACCTGCTCACCATTAACAAGTAGACTCCTGGATTAAACAGACCTATGAATGAGATGAAGTATACATAGAGTAATCCACTGTGAAAGTTCTTTGGTTTTTAAAGTTATTTTTCTCAAAACCAAAGAACGGTTAGGGAATGTTATGAGAACATTGTTTTGCTGGATGGATATTGTTTTATGATTGTTTTTGAATTTCGTAAGTTAAACAGTTCAAATGTTCATCAAGTGGTTTGTCAGCCAATCAATGGACTACGCTCAAGGAGAGTGTGCCATAATTAAATTCCTGTATAGTGATAAGAGAGATAAGACAGGAATGAAGGCAATAACACACTCATTATAATCCCTGATAGGCAAAACACATGCAGATTGGCCTACATAACATCCAGCAAGGAGCGGATTAGACGTGTCCATATTTTTAACCTCCACCTTTTTCAGATGAAAAAAGCATGCATAGATGGATTTTGATGTGTATAAAAGGGATATTAGCAAAAGATGCATTATTCAATCCCCTGCTGATTTTGTACATTTGCCCACTGACAAAGAAATTTGCAGTCTATAATTTTAATGGTAGGTTTATTTGAACAGTGAGAGACAGAATAACAACAAAACAATCCAGAAAAACATGTCAAAATGTTTATAAATTGATTTGCATTTTAATGTGTGAAATAGGTATTTTATCCCCTCTCAATCAGAAAGATTTCTGGCTCCCAGTTGTCTTCTTTACAGGAAACGAGCTGAGATTAGGAGCACACTTAAAAGGAGGGTTCCTAATCTCAGCTTGTTATCTGTATAAAAGACACCTGTCCAAAGAAGCAATCAGATTCCAAACGCTCCACCATGGCCAAGACCAAAGAGCTGTCCAAGGATGTTAGGGACAAGATTGTAGACCTACACAAGGCTGGAATGGGCTACAAGACCATCGCACATGTACAGGCCCGTCTGAAGTTTGCCATTGAACATCTGAATGATTCAGAGGAGAATCATTCAGACCTTAATCCCATAAATCTGTGGAGGGAGCTAAAGGGTAGAGTTGCCAAACGTCACCCTCGAAACCTCCGGATCTTCTGATTTATGGTAACCCGACTGCTTCGATGGAACAATCCCACTACCTTAGAAGTGTCAACAATTATTGCTGTTAACACGTAACTGAATACAAAGTTCCTGCTGTGTCTGGTGCACAAACTGCTGCGCCCTCATTACTAAAACAGCTCACAGGTCTCAGTAAAAACACTCCTGTAATCTTCTGTCAACACAACCAAATTATACATAAAATTCCCCCAAGAAATACAGAGAAAAGACCAGATGCATTGCAGCATCAATAATCAGTTGGGTGGTTGGTACTAGCCTGCCTATCTGAACACATACTAACTGATTTATAGCTAATATTGGTTACCAAAAACCAGACATTCAATATGTGCTTTTAAAACTTAGCTGCTGCACAGAAGCATCTGTAAGAACTTGGCAAAGAAGAAACCTCTTAAGTATTTTAGCGAGTGTGAATAGTTTGTATGGTGGTAATGTTTGATTCAGTTCCAGAGAACTAAACTACCTCACCTTATAGGGTGAGGCAAGAAAAACAAATCTTATGCTTTAATAGATTGCAAGCAAATAGTATGACAACCGCTTTTCTTTATCACTTAGATATCCACAGAATACATTTAATCATCAGATTGTTATTTGCTGGATGGAAAATCAAGTGAAGTAAAATATAACTTCTTGGCAGTGTTGAAAGGGATGTCTGAATAGGAATGCTCTGTATGTTATACAGCATGTCTGTTTTATTTCATATTGATTATTAGTTGGGATATGAAAATATTTGTTTCTCTGACTTTAAACATAATGCAGATAATAGGCTTAATCTACCCAAGAGAGGTTAGTGATGGCTGAGAGCAAAATGCTAAATAAGACAATCTATATATCCTGTCAGATGGAAGTTTTCTTTAAAAGTAGTTAAATTAAGGTCAGTAGACCTTTGTCAATGCAATGTACACTTGCTTCAACATGTTTTCATTGATACCTTTGTTTTTTCTTGTAGATTTCTGACCCACACTTGAGAACAAACCTATATCAGCACCAATATAAACCTTGAAAGAGGAAAACAGACATTCAACCAGTTTCATTTTTCCTGTCAGAACACTGCCTCAACATCCAGAGTTCCTCTGCGCTCAAGCTGTCCATCTTGTGACCATCCACACCCCAGCCAACCAGACATGGGACTAACGAGTGAAGACATGGAGTGCTGCGTCTGCCTCCAGTCCTACTCACGCAGGGACAAGATCCCTCAAATGCTCCACTGCAAGCACACCTTCTGTGGGCAGTGTCTCCAGACGATATCCAGGCTCCAGAGCGGCCTGCTGATGGTGTGCTGCCCACTGTGTCGCTGGATCACATGTACCAGGGCCAGTCTCCCCATCGC
The DNA here is from genome assembly GCF_011004845.1 of Esox lucius. Classification (NCBI taxonomy): domain Eukaryota; kingdom Metazoa; phylum Chordata; class Actinopteri; order Esociformes; family Esocidae; genus Esox; species Esox lucius. The sequence goes on along the minus strand of NC_047570.1, from coordinate 37,022,072 downwards.
TGGATCCCTGTGGATAAACACCGACATCTGGGACAGGATAACAGAAAGGACAGAGGAGGAGGAGCAGGAGGAGCAGAAGGAGAACTTGTGGTCCAAGCTCAGGACTTTCCTGAGGAGACTGAGGCACTGGTGACTGTAAACAGAGGAGCAGAATGAAAGGGGAGGAGAGAACAGAGACTGAAGAAAATAAGAGATAATATAGGATAAATATTAGGGTAAAACAGTTGAAGATTGGATTCTATCATGTGTAGTAGCAGTTTAAATTTTGGACCAGATACAGCGTTTACTGAACCAGTAATAGCATCCCATACATCTTTTTGTTGTTATTTTAAATCCACCACTGAATTTGACAGCTCGTCTGCTGGTCACTTCCTACAGCAGTGCTACCACTTCAGAACTACTGTGGTTTTTTTAACGTTTGAACTTTGGAGTTGTCCAAGGATGTTAGGGACAAGATTGTAGACCTACACAAGGCTGGAATGGGCTACAAGACCATCGCCAAGCAGTTTGGTGAGAAGGTGACAACAGTTGGTGCGATTCTTCGCAAATGGAAGAAACACAAAAGAACTGTCAATCTCCCTCGGTCTGGGGCTCCATGCAAGAGTTACAATGATCATGAGAACGGTGAGGAATCAGCCCAGAACTACACGGGAAGATATTTTCAATGATCTCAAGGCATCTGGGACCATATTCACCAAGAAAACAATTGGTAACACACTACACCGTGAAGGACTGAAATCCTGCAGCGCCCGCAAGGACCCCCTGCTCAAGAAAGCACATGTACAGGCCATCTGAAGTTTGCCATTGAACCTTAATCCCATACATCTGTGGAGGGAGCTAAAGGGTAGAGTTGCCAAACGTCACCCTCGAAACCTCCGGATCTTCTGATTTATGGTAACCCGACTGCTTCGATGGAACGATCCCACTACCTTAGAAGTGTCAACAATTATTGCTGTTAACACGTAACTGAATACAAAGTTCCTGCTGTGTCTGGTGCACAAACTGCTGCGCCCTCATTACTAAAACAGCTCACAGGTCTCAGTAAAAACACTCCTGTAATCTTCTGTCAACACAACAAAATGACACATAAAATTCCCCCAAGAAATACAGAGAAAAGACCAGATGCATTGCAGCATCAATATTCAATTGGGTGGTTGGTACTAGCCTGCCTATCTGAACACATACTAACTGATTTATACCTAATATTGGTTACCAAATACCAGACATTCAATATGTGCTTTTAAAACTTAGCTGCTGCACAGAAGCATATGTAAGAACTTGGCAAAGAGGAAACCTCTTAAGTATTTTAGTGAGTGTGAATAATTTGTATGGTGGTAATGTTTGATTCAGTTCCCGAGAACCTTATCAGGTGAGGCAAGGAAAAACAAACCTTTATGCTTTAATAGATTGCAAGCAGATAATACGACAACCATTTTTCTCTATCATTCACATTTCCACAGATAAAGTTTAATCATCAGATTGTTATTTGCTGGTGTCACAAGTGAGAGTGGTGAAGGTGAAGGAACCAAGCGCAGGCAGAAATGGCATTCAATGTCAAATCTTTAAAGTAACACCAAGCCCTTAACACATGAAAAATTCAAACAAAGGGCTGGTTATACAGCAAAATGTAAGTCACCACAAGGAGACATGAACAACAACGATCAACGAATGTGGGGCGCAGAGGGGAAACATTTAAACACATACAAATGAGATGTCAGGGACCTGGTGTGCATGATTAAAGACGTGAGACAACCAAGTCCGGGATGCTTTCGTGAGCGATGGGAACTGACGGTGCCCCAGAACGGTGGCGCTGCGGCTCACCTCACCGTGACTGCTGGACAGAAAATCAAGTGAAGTAGTCCGGCGCCGCCAATCTTCCTAACGCTTGTTGAGGGATTAAAAGACCAATATGTGTTAAACCTCCAATCCACCCATCTGACCAGTATAGCAACCACACAACGTTCTGTGTAGGTTAAGAAGCAGGCACGCACCTGGACACAGTAACGAGACCACAGGTATATTAACCAAACGGGACAACCACACCTGGAGAAGTAAACCTAGTTCGCGTCTGTGTAAATATCATTTCTCCCACGTTAATTTGTCTTTTTCTTTAGTATATATTTTTTGCTGTCTTTTATTAATAATTGTAGCCTTGGGTGGGAGCCTTGTGGAGCAGAAGGCAGCTCTCTTGTCCCCTTCTGGATCTAAAAGGGCACCCGCTTCCATATGTAGGTCTCAAAGACTTTGGTTAATGGAGTCCTGGACACAAAGGAGTACACTTTGTACCGCGGCTGCCTAGCCTGGGTTCCAGAGATCCACCGTCCTGTGGATTTGTCAGTTGTTTCCTACCTGATTTAGCGTTCCATACAGCTATTAGAAACGGTTGTGCTAGATTGGGTTTGTAAGGAGAACCTCCAGGACAGGCGCTCCCCAGGACCCGGTTTGGGCAGTCCTGATGTATAGGAATACGGGGCCATTTATGGAGCTCCTCTCTTGCCTAAATGGGGCAGGGGGGGACAGTGGGGCTGGTTGATGTGACAACACATCGCATCACTCACTGGCTAGCTGTCTTGCATTGCATTTAGCACAGACTGTTCTACTGTGAAGTCTACTTGTTACGTCAGAAAGCAGAAAAACTACAGTCAGGAACCAGGGGACGTTCACAGAGCTCTTTCAGTCTCTGGTTTCTCTGGAACTTAAAAGACTTGGAATGTGTCTGGAGATTCACGGCATAACACCCAGATTCCTTGCTTAGTTATCTTGTGTGTGGAATTGTATGTTTTCATAGTTCATGTGAATAAACGTACCCTGCGTCGCAGGACATTTTAGAAACAAATGTTTGTTTTGGTTTTTTTAACGTGTTTGCGTGTGATTGAAGTGACATTCACAGAGTCACTCAAAGAGCCCACTTCCTTAGAAGTGTCAACAATTATTGCTGTTTACACGTAACTGAATACAAAGTTCCTGCTGTCTCTGGTGCACAAACTGCTGCGCCGTCATTACTAAAACAGCTCACGGGTCTCAGTAAAAACGTTCCTGTTCTCTTCTGTCAACACAACCAAATGACACATAAAATTCCCCCAAGAAATACAGAGAAAAGACCAGATGCATTGCAGCATCAATAATCAGTTGGGTGGTCGGTACTAGCCTGCCTATCTGAACACATACTAACTGATCTATAGCTAATATGGGTTACCAAAAACCAGACATTCAGTATGTGCTTTTAAAACGTAGCTGCTGCATAGAAGCAACTGTAAGAACTTGGCAAAGAGTATTTTAGTGAGTGTGAATTATTTGCATGGCGGTAATGTTTGATCAGTTCCAGAGAACTTAACTGCCTCACCTTATAAGGTGAGTCCAGGAAAAACAAACCTCATGCTTTAATTGATTGCAAGCAGATAGAGAAAAGCGGTTGTCGTACTATCACTCACATTTCCACAGATAAAGTTGAATCATCAGATTGTTATATGCTGGACGGATAATCAAGTGAAGTAAGTAAAATAATTTCTTGGCAGTGTTGAAAGGGATGTCTGAATAGGAATGCTCTGTATGTTATACAGCATGTCTGTTTTATTTCATATTGATTATTAGCTTACAAAAATTTTGTCAGTCTGAGTTGAGATATGAAAAGATTTGTTTCTCTGACATTAAACATAATGCAGATAATAGGCTTAATCTACCCAAGAGAGGTTAGTGATGGCTGAGAGCAAAATGCTAAATAAGACAATCTATATTTCCTGTCAGATGGATGTTTTCTTTAAAAGTAGTTACATTAAGGTCAGCAGACCTTTGTCAATGCAATGTACACTTGCTTCAACATGTTTTCATTGATACCTTTGTTTTTTCTTGTAGATTTCTGACCCACACTTGAGAACAAACCTATATCAGCACCAATATAAACCTTGAAAGAGGAAAACAGACATTCAACCAGTTTCATTTTTCCTGTCAGAACACTGTTTCTACATCCAGAGTTCCTCTGCGCTCAAGCTGTCCATCTTGTGTCCATCCACACCCCAGCCAACCAGACATGGGACTAACGAGTGAAGACATGGAGTGCTGCGTCTGCCTCCAGTCCTACTCACGCAGGGACAAGACCCCTCGAATGCTTCACTGCAAGCACACCTTCTGTGGGCAGTGTCTCCAGGCGTTATCCAGGCTCCAGAGTGGCCTGCTGATGGTGTGCTGCCCACTGTGTCGCTGGATCACATGTACCAGGGCCAGTCTCCCCATCGCTGGATCCCTGTGGGTAAACACAGACATCTGGGACAGGATAACAGAAAGACAAGAGGAGGAGGAGCAGAAGGAGAAGGAGGAGAACTTGTGGATGACAGAAAACAAACAGACACAGACCTCTACCCAGTGTGTATGGTGAGTACTTTCTGAAGAGATGTATGAATGGGTAGCTGCTAATTAGATGCTTTACAAACCTTTCTGTTTCTACCTTTAAAGGCTGCTGTCTTTCTGACCTTTGGCTTCTTCATTTCTGTGCAATAGACTTGCCTCTTTCTATCTGTCTATGTTCTCTATTTTCATGTTATTTGAATTGTCTCTCTTTCTCACACTGTCAGAATCACCTTAGCTGTTTTCTAATTATCATTTAAAGTGAAGTCTGTTTTTTACTTACTATGATTGTATGTGCTTTCTTATTGTTTGGATGCTGAGGATAAGAGGCCATTCAAGAGTTGGTTAAATTATTAAAACATTGTCATTTTCTTTCTGCTCCATTCCTCCTTTCTAGTCCGTCATCGAGGAATCGTAGCCTGTGGTCCAAGCTCAGGACTTTCCTGAGGAAACTGAGGTTCCAGAATTCAAGAACACGTCATTAATCTGTTGTGGACTTTTCTTAGGACCTTTTTCAAGAACAAATGTAAGACAAAAACGTAGGAAGATGTTGGCGAATGAGGCCCAATGAGCTCAAACACAAAAGCATGGCTATGGTATTTTTTAAGGAAGGCTGAACTCGACATATTAACCATTAATATTCAAAATCATGCCTTTTTGTTGTGTTGTCATTAAGGGGTTGAGGAAAGTTTCAAACAAAATATAATCTACTCACGTACTGTATCTTTCCATCTATCTTGAAGAATATCTAAAACATTTCCTCTCTTTTCTGAACTAATGATTGCACTTATCTGTTGGATAGATGAATAGATGACTGATTGTCGGGAAGGTGTGTCATTAAGAGTGTTTGATGGGTGGTGAAGAAAGGACGAAATGCAATGAAAGTAAGCGATAAGAAGGCTACAATGTGTGTTCAAATCTAAACATGGGAGGTTTAAATAATGAGATACGTACTCTTTAAATCAACCACACACATCGAAACGCAAGTCTTAGTTGTTGATGGGATTGTGTAAGTAAAAAAAAAGGATTAGCAAAGTTTTAAAGTACCTCTATCATCTATCTACTGTAACCATCCATCTAAAATAAGTCCTCCATTTTGTGAAATAATACTTGCACTTATATTTTAGACAGATGAACAGATAAATAGATGACGGACAGGCAGGCAGGCAGGCAGAGAGGCAGGCAGACAGGCAGGCAGGCAGGCAGAGAGGCAGGCAGACAGGCAGGCAGACAGACAGGCAGGCAGACGGGCAGGCAGAGAGGCAGGCAGACAGGCAGGCAGAGAGGCAGGCAGACGGGCAGGCGTTTGACGAGTGGATGAATGATACAGTTAGGGTGAATTTGGGTAATCTGGGAAACTTTTTGCAATTTTGACTTCTGCGATTTATTCCGATATCTGTCTAACACGTTAGATCAACACATTATACCTCTCTGAAATCCCTAAGAGGTTTTCTGACCACACCAGAGGAAATAATGTAGATATTATAGCCAGAGGAGACATGCCACAGCTATTAGTGTTCTTTGTACCCAACAAAAAATTATCTGCCTGAATTTGATCATTTGGGACAGGTCACTTGTGTTAGGCTTTTAAAAAAGCCTAAATCTCTTTATGTATACCAAGATCAATATAATTTATTTGTAAAAATTATATTAATTCATAAACAAAGCTATTTATAGTTGATCTACCATGTTAATACATTTAAATTAATTATAGTAAAATGTTATAACATTTCTTATTTAATCTACTAATATTCAAGCAACAGTTTAAAGCATTTTCAACACTTTAAAGCATTTTTTGTTGCTTAAATAGATCACAAACATAATTTGACAACGAATAGCAACATTGTCTTATTTATTTATACCCTTAACATTATTCCCATCTGAATCCAATGTCACTGACCTTTTCATGCAATTTCCAGGGTTGCATCTGATTTAACATTAACTCTGTCCCATTCTGTGAGATCACCCCCATGATGTCATGTGATTTCAGTCATATGACATCCATACCAAACCTATAGTAAAAGTCCTGTAAACTATATTTAGTTAGAACAGGAAATAAACACACTGGAGCTTAGGTGTCCCACATTACCCAAGGTCCCAGATTACCCGAATTCACTCAATAAAACGTTATAAGATGAGGCTATAACGTGTGATAAAATCCTGACCATGAAAAGTTTCCATAATGAAGCAAGGTTGAATCTCATCAACCACAGGTGTTATTTGTATTTGTATTGTTTTTTTATTTGGATCCACATAATGTGTGAATACTGTGAACTTTGAATCTGATCTTGAATTTGTACCATACTATGCCTAAAGTGTACTTAATGCAATACCATATACTGTAAATAAAGGGAAATATGATGTATGTATATAAATATGGTGAACAATGTTTGAATAAAATCCATTCACTAACTGTAAGTTGCTCTGAATAAGAACTTAATTATGAAAATGTGTAATGGTTTAAATGAAGGGAAGAAGAATTTGTTTATATTAATATGGCGCATTTCTTTATTGGATTTATTTTGATCAATGTAGAATAAATTGACTTTAAAAAAATTATGTTGTTGTGTATTTGAATTCATTATCATTGTGTATTTGAATTCATTACCATTAGGAAAGTATAGATCTGTGTATACTATAGTATATTTAATACTATAGAAAATATTGTCTCGTTTAAGTTGTTAAGTGAAAGTGAAAATATGTACTTTTAATGGCTAATAAAAATTCTGCAGAATAAAACAATTAAGTTGTTAAGTTTTTATTTAGCTGATGTGATTTTACGTGTGTAATGAGTTATGATGTTCTAAATGGATGCCAAGTGAACATTGTCAGTTCCTAATCTTAACACTGCACACAGCTCATACTTCACAAGAAACAATTTCTCGACCTTTGATATCAGTTAATCAATAGACTGTGAGGTCTGACGTTAAATGGACATCTACTTCTGACATCTGATCATGACATTTCTTTATTCGCAGCGGCAACAGGTCATTAGGGGCAGGTGGGGCACAGCCCCACCTGTTGTCAACAGAAAGAACTGCAACTGAATTATGTTATTTTTATTTCTCGAAGATTACTTCCTATAATTTATTATCTATGAATATAGCATCTTCCTAAATTGCATATCATTTGTTTTAGGATGTTATTTCATGTTCATTGGTCCCTGCCTTGCTGCTTTAGACTGCGTTCTGCCAATTCGAGTTCGTAGTAGTAGGCCATAGGCTAAGTGTGAATGTGGGGTTAGCCCCTTTCTCACAATACAATGTACATTGTACGTGTGAAAATATGAATATGAACAAATTTGATGCCAAGTGGGGCTGACAGCCGGTAGCCCCACTACAGTGTAATTTCGTATTTCAGACCTGATTGGGTGTCTGTCTGTCTGTCTGTCTGTCTGGTGCCAACATTAGTCGGCAAGAAGAGTGAGGAGGGTAGATTGTATTAGCTAACTTGTTAGCTTCACAAATGCCAGATAACTTGAGAAAATGAATAAAGTGGATTTCATACTTGAGCACTGGTTTAAAACCCTTAATTTGGAGGAGAAACTTGAAGTAAAGCGACTTGGTGCCCATCAGCCACGGGATATTGTCATCACTCAAACAGCTGGTAAAAGTAACTGCAGGTTTAATGTGGAGTGGTTTTTGAAGAAAAAGTGGCTAACGGTTAGCGTACAAAAGAAGGCACTCTTCTGTTTTCCATGTCTGCTATTTGGTGGAGATGGTACTTGGTCGAGGACAGGATACAAAGATTTGAAACAAAATTCTGAGAGGTTTGCAAAACATCAGAGCAGCAGGAGTCATCTGGACAATGCTGTGAAATTGGGCTTACTTGGAAGGGTAAATGTCACAGCCCAAGTTGACAGTGCATACAGGCGCTCCATTGAGCAGCATAACAAACAGGTGGAGGAAAACAGGTACGTTCTCAGTTGAATCATAACATCTATTAAACTGTGTGGAAAATGTGAAACTGCACTGCGGTGGCACAACGAATCAGCGGACTCCCTGAATCCTGGAATATTCAGATGCATTTTCGAGACTATGTGTGAGGGCAATTCGAGACTTCAGAGGCACTATGAAGCTCAGCCCATCTTCAAAAGGACATCCAGCACTGTACAAATTTAACTGTTAGACTGTATGTTTGAAGTGGACAGGGAGGAGACATCATTTCTTGTCATACAGGCAGATGAAACAACTGATGTCTCCTGTAAATCACAAATGGTGGTTGTTTTGCAATACATTTTGCCTGACAATACAGTCACAGAGAGGTTTTTGGAGTTTGTGGAAGTCAAAGATAAAACTGGACACAGCCCCTCTAATAGCATCAAGGGTGTGCTGGAACCACTGAAGCTGGGAGAAAAGCTGATCGCTCAGACTTATGATGGTGCTGTAATGAGTGGAAATGTCTGACGGGTACTGACGCTAATGAAAGAGACATACCCACATGCCAAGTTTGTTCACTGCTATGCTCACCAGCTGAACCTGACCTTGCAGCAACTTTGTTCAGCAAGGATGAGCATCCTGAAGGTGTTCATCCAGCGCTGGTAGCAGTGAGACGGCTGAACAGCGCTTTTAGCAGTGAGACGGCTGAACCGCACTGTTAGCAGTGAGACGGCTGAACCGCGCTGTTAGCCCGACTGTCCCAGATCAACATCTCAAAGTAGCGATAGAAACAAGACGACATAGATCATGAAATAAAGTAGCCTATGCGACAGCACGTAGGAAAAGAAGCAGAAAAATCTAGAACACAACCTTTTCTGCCAGAGAGCTGCTAATAATAAATATTTTGTCCATAAATGGTGTCTGGCCTAGATGCTTGATTTTGATTTGTCCTTATAAATATCGCTTCCACATATTTTGGTTATATCATGTAACTTTCAATTGCAAATTCCTGTTAGTTCAATTCATAGTAAAAACTGTTGAGACCTTCTTTGAAGTCAAAACAATGTTTTCCTGTTTAGCAGGAGGCAGTCTTCCCCAGTCTCCTTCCAAACACTGTTTAGTCAGTGATTGTCTCAGTGGCTTCTTCAAGATTTGCTTCCTCTGTAAAGAAACACTTCTGAACAAAAAAAACAGCCCCCCGTTTGTGATCAGATCTCACAGACATCATGGTCCCATTATCAAAACACTTCCAAAGACGCACATTCCAGTGGACATTTGGTGCAACAGGCAAAGATATGTATTTAATCGTCATCTAAAATGGGTGCTTTTTGTCCTTCCTGGTAAATCTCCACATTGCCCTAGCAAAGATTAATGGTTTGTGCACCAGTGTTGTGCACTATTAACTGCAATAGTATGCACTATTACAGTTAGTGAAGAAAACAAACCCTTACCATTTCTAATGGTACGCTGTAAAAAAATACATGTTTTTTTACAGTAATTTACTTAATGTTTTACATGTAATCTTCTGTATTTCACAATGACTGTAAAACATTATTTATTTTTTTTGACATGAAACCATTTAGAAATGTGTCCTGTAAAATAACTGGAAGGGTCTGTTATGAGGAAACACAAGAAATATCAGTTTTTCCACAGACTTTGTCTCGCTCTTTAAAAAATAAACTGTATAAATAAGGAGTATTTCTTATTTATTATCAATATCCCAGCATGTTTTCCAACTGTTCATTTTGTTAATGTTTATCGCTGTAATTGATAAGAAGCTTTGTTTTTTGTGCTATCTTGCTATTTATGTACAATGTTCACTTTTAGAATATTTTGGGGATTATGGTCGTGTTTGTGTGCCAACCATAGAAATTAAGTTGATTCTGTTTGGTGTTCTTTGCTGCTTTAAAACTGACCAGGCAGAGCTCTGACTCTTGCATATTTTTAACTTTGGTACATTGTCAAAGTTGTAATAACTGATGTATGAATACACTGTAAAAACATTAAAATGGTTAAAGATAAATACTGTTTCATTACAGTTCATCTGTGTTTTTCATCTGTGTTTTTCATCTAATAGTACTTTTGTTTGTCAACTGACATTTTCCGGCAGCCCTGCTGCTAGTAAATTACAAATTGATTGACATTGTTTTTAGACACTTCAGACAAGTCCCAACATGAATGACACCATTAGAAACTCCTCCAGGGGCAGTCAACCTTCAGGTAACACAAGCATTTTTCTTTTGTCATTCCACAAGTTGTGACATCAAGGAAAAAAACATGACCAATAAGTGGAACGGATCCACGTGCTTTAGGCTTCCCGCACATTCTCTTAAGGATTCGCGTGACTGGCTTCCGCGTGGCGATGACAAGCGCGACTAACAGAGAAGCGACAAGCCTGTGACATACATTAAAAATGTTTTGGTCAATGGGATTTTGGAATTGCTCCAGGGGTAAAATATATTTGAAGTCACGGCACAGGTTTTTGCAGGTGTGGACGTGTGGTGTTCTGTGAAAATGTGTGGGAGTATTGTATGCATACGGTAATGCGTGGTACGAATGATTTACGGAACGAGGCTTGCGGGACGGGTACTGAGATGTATATTTCTGCCTTCGCCTCGCATGGAGCACCCTGGGTACAGAGCCACCTCATCATCTAAAAGGCATGTCTCCACTGAAGTGATGCTATACACACGCCGGTTAAAACGGGTGCATTTATGCAGGCTGCCCGGGATGGATCCTCGTTTCTTTACTAAAATGCCTTTCAAACAATCCGATCAGCCCTTGAAAAAGAGATCTGATTTGAAAAGATCAGATAGGCATGGTCAAAAGACTAACAGTGGAAGGAAAAATAAGTTTAATTTGGATTGTCAGTTTTGTTCAGTAGCTTGAATACTTTATCATAGAGGTAAATCCAAATGATGAGTCACACAGATTACCATGAACAGCCAAGGCACCTTCTGTGATAAAGACAGAAGCAACAAATGACGCACTAATGGAAATTAAATGGAAGAGGATTCAAGTTTCCTTGACTTGGTCCATAGAAATTGCATAATCTTGATGGCCCGCCTCCTTATGCAAGACACAAACAAAGGAGTCACCGCCCCCTAATGCTTAAAAGAAGCTCCGAAGGGAACAGAATTATAAACGTTTTTCTCTGTCAGACAAACATTGACAGAAAGTTTAATCATCAGATTGTTAGTTTCTTGACTGAGAATCTAGACAAGGAAGCTGCCATCATGTGTCCATCTTGTGTCCATCCACACCCCAGCCAAGCAGACATGGGACTAATGAGTGAAGACATGGAGTGCTGCGTCTGCCTCCAGTCCTACTCACGCAGGGACAAGATCCCTCGGATGCTCCACTGCAAGCACACCTTCTGCGGGCAGTGTCTCCAGGCGATATCCAGGCTCCAGAGCGGCCTGATGATGGTATGCTGCCCACTGTGTCGCTGGATCACATGTACCAGGGCCAGTCTCCCCGTCGCTGGATCCCTGTGGATAAACACCGACATCTGGGACAGGATAACAGAAAGAACAGAGGAGGAGGAGCATGAGGAGGAAGCGGAGTTGATGAGAGCGAATAAACAAACACAGACCTCTACCCAGAATGAATGGTGAGTACTCTCTGAAGAGATGGGGGAACGGGTAGCTGCTATGTAGATGGTCTAACAAGCTTTACAAACCTTCCTGTTCAATCTGTTAATGGATGCTGTTGTCACATATTCTGCTTAGATAATTCTGTGCTATAGATTTGTCTCTGCTGTCTCTCTTTGCTTTCTTTCTCTTTCACTCTTCATTCTTGCTGCCTTCTCTGGATCATACTTGTTTTTTGTCGTACTTTAATAATGTAATGTATTCATTGAAGTAGGGTTTTCACTTATTACGATCTTATCAGCATAATGGTTTCATGTTCAGAATTTGAGGTCAGTCTGTTAAATGATTACAGCATTTTAAATCTCTTTTTACTGTTCTTGCCATTTAGCTCATCTTCTGGTCATTGTGGCCTAAGGATCAAACTAAAGAGTTTCTTGAGAAGAAGGCCCAAGGGAGGTAAACTAAGAAGATGAAAAGAAGACACAGAGAACACAGCGTGAAGACCAAGAAAAGTCTTCTTGAAGACTAGAGAAGGGGATGATCAGAGATCAAGAATAGGCCAAACTTCAAGATGCAGTCAAGGACTTTTTTTATAACCTCCCATGTTGGGTCACAATAATACCTTTTGTGAAGAAATTAATAAATGTAAATAAATGTTTTAAGCAGGTGATAATGCCTTAGGCTTTACAATCAATCGATTTGTATTGTTTATTTATTTATTTGCTAACAATTTCAAACTGTGAACAATTTATTGAGTACAATGACTGATGTTGAATTTGTACTGCACTGTGTGATTTTACTATGATGTTTACCAGGTCATGTGTTAACTGAAGTAGAATTTGTTTATATTAATGTTGTGCCTTTTTTTCAGGGAATGATTTATACATAACCTGTATTTACTGGTATCAATATAATGCAAATAAATATACTTTAAAATAACAGTATTCATGTTTTGGAAGGCATTGTTGTCATAAAAAGTACAGAGGGCTATGCTTGGCAATTAAAAAATAGAAGACATATGTACTAATTTAAAATGACATACCTACATGTAACCTACGATCGCAAGATGCAGACCTTTTAATTGTACCTAGAAACTCTAAACAAACAGCCGGAGGCAGGGCCTTTTCTCATAGAGCTCCACTACTGTGGAATGATCTGCCAATTAAGGCTAGAAATGCAAACTCAGTGCAAACTTTCAAGTGTCTACTAAAAACTCATCTCTACAGCATGGTCTATGATTAGGTGTAGCCTGGCCCAGGGGCGTGAAGGTGACCAGAAAGGCTTGATACTGTCCACCCTTGCTGTCTTGCCAGGTGGGCTCTCATCGCCACTGTCACTGAGTCACTGGCTTGTTGTTGTCTCTCTGTTGCGCAATTGTGCAATTGGGCTGTGGTCTGCTGGCAATACACTTTTATTTAGCTGATGTGATTTTACCTGTGTAATGAGTTATGATGTTCTAAATGGATGCCAAGTGAACATTGTCAGTTCCTAATCTTAACACTGCACACAGCTCATACTTCACAAAAAACAATTTCTCGACCTTTGATATCAGTTAATCAAAAGACTGTGAGGTCTGACGTTAAATGGACATCTACTTCTGACATCTGATCATGACATTTCTTTATTCGCAGCGGCAACAGGTCATTAGGGGCAGGTGGGGCACAGCCCCACCTGTTGTCAACAGAAAGAACTGCAACTGAATTATGTTATTTTTATTTCTCGAAGATTACTTCCTATAATTTATTATCTATGAATATAGCATCTTCCTAAATTGCATATCATTTGTTTTAGGATGTTATTTCATGTTCATTGGTCCCTGCCTTGCTGCTTTAGACTGCGTTCTGCCAATTCGAGTTCGCAGTAGTAGGCCATAGGCTAAGTGTGAATGTGGGGTTAGCCCCTTTCTCACAATACAATGTACATTGTACGTGTGAAAATATGAATATGAACAAATTTGATGCCAAGTGGGGCTGACAGCCGGTAGCCCCACTACAGTGTAATTTCGTATTTCAGACCTGATTGGGTGTCTGTCTGTCTGTCTGTCTGGTGCCAACATTAGTCGGCAAGAAGAGCGAGGAGGGTAGATTGTATTAGCTAACTTGTTAGCTTCACAAATGCCAGATAACTTGAGAAAATGAATAAAGTGGATTTCATACTTGAGCACTGGTTTAAAACCTTTAATTTGGAGGAGAAACTTGAAGTAAAGCGACTTGGTGCCCATCAGCCACGGGATATTGTCATCACTCAAACAGCTGGTAAAAGTAACTGCAGGTTTAATGTGGAGTGGTTTTTGAAGAAAAAGTGGCTAACGGTTAGCGTACAAAAGAAGGCACTCTTCTGTTTTCCATGTCTGCTATTTGGTGGAGATGGTACTTGGTCGAGGACAGGATACAAAGATTTGAAACAAAATTCTGAGAGGTTTGCAAAACATCAGAGCAGCAGGAGTCATCTGGACAATGCTGTGAAATTGGGCTTACTTGGAAGGGTAAATGTCACAGCCCAAGTTGACAGTGCATACAGGCGCTCCATTGAGCAGCATAACAAACAGGTGGAGGAAAACAGGTACGTTCTCAGTTGAATCATAACATCTATTAAACTGTGTGGAAAATGTGAAACTGCACTGCGGTGGCACAACGAATCAGCGGACTCCCTGAATCCTGGAATATTCAGATGCATTTTCGAGACTATGTGTGAGGGCAATTCGAGACTTCAGAGGCTCTATGAAGCTCAGCCCATCTTCAAAAGGACATCCAGCACTGTACAAATTTAACTGTTAGACTGTATGTTTGAAGTGGACAGGGAGGAGACATCATTTCTTGTCATACAGGCAGATGAAACAACTGATGTCTCCTGTAAATCACAAATGGTGGTTGTTTTGCAATACATTTTGCCTGACAATACAGTCACAGAGAGGTTTTTGGAGTTTGTGGAAGTCAAAGATAAAACTGGACACAGCCCCTCTAATAGCATCAAGGGTGTGCTGGAACCACTGAAGCTGGGAGAAAAGCTGATCGCTCAGACTTATGATGGTGCTGTAATGAGTGGAAATGTCTGACGGGTACTGACGCTAATGAAAGAGACATACCCACATGCCAAGTTTGTTCACTGCTATGCTCACCAGCTGAACCTGACCTTGCAGCAACTTTGTTCAGCAAGGATGAGCATCCTGAAGGTGTTCATCCAGCGCTGGTAGCAGTGAGACGGCTGAACAGCGCTTTTAGCAGTGAGACGGCTGAACCGCACTGTTAGCAGTGAGACGCGCTGTTAGCCCGACTGTCCCAGATCAACATCTCAAAGTAGCGATAGAAACAAGACGACATAGATCATGAAATAAAGTAGCCTATGCGACAGCACGTAGGAAAAGAAGCAGAAAAATCTAGAACACAACCTTTTCTGCCAGAGAGCTGCTAATAATAAATATTTTGTCCATAAATGGTGTCTGGCCTAGATGCTTGATTTTGATTTGTCCTTATAAATATCGCTTCCACATATTTTGGTTATATCATGTAACTTTCAATTGCAAATTCCTGTTAGTTCAATTCATAGTAAAAACTGTTGAGACCTTCTTTGAAGTCAAAACAATGTTTTCCTGTTTAGCAGGAGGCAGTCTTCCCCAGTCTCCTTCCAAACACTGTTTAGTCAGTGATTGTCTCAGTGGCTTCTTCAAGATTTGCTTCCTCTGTAAAGAAACACTTCTGAACAAAAAAAACAGCCCCCCGTTTGTGATCAGATCTCACAGACATCATGGTCCCATTATCAAAACACTTCCAAAGACGCACATTCCAGTGGACATTTGGTGCAACAGGCAAAGATATGTATTTTATCGTCATCTAAAATGGGTGCTTTTTGTCCTTCCTGGAAAATCTCCACATTGCCCTAGCAAAGATTAATGGTTTGTGCACCAGTGTTGTGCACTATTAACTGCAATAGTATGCACTATTACAGTTAGTGAAGAAAACAAACCCTTACCATTTCTAATGGTACGCTGTAAAAAAATACATGTTATTTTACAGTAATTTACTTAAATGTTTTACATGTAATCTTCTGTATTTCACAATGACAGTAAAACATTTTTTATTTTTTTTGACATGAAACCATTTAGAAATGTGTCCTGTAAAATAACTGGAAGGGTCTGTTATGAGGAAACACAAGAAATATCAGTTTTTCCACAGACTTTGTCTCGCTCTTTAAAAAATAAACTGTATAAATAAGGAGTATTTCTTATTTATTATCAATATCCCAGCATGTTTTCCAACTGTTCATTTTGTTAATGTTTATCGTTGTAATTGATAAGAAGCTTTGTTTTTTGTGCTATCTTGCTATCTCTGACTCTTGCATATGTTTGCCAACCTTGTGCCAGGGTAACTTTGGTACATTGTCAAAGTTGTAATAACTGATGTATGAATACACTGTAAAAACATTAAAATGGTTAAAGATAACTACTGTTTCATTACAGTTCATCTGTGTTTTTCATCTGTGTTTTTCATCTAATAGTACTTTTGTTTGTCAACTGACATTTTCCGGCAGTCCTGCTGGCAGTAAATTACAAATTGATTGACATTGTTTTTAGACAATTCAGACAAGTCCCAACATGAATGACACCATTAGAAACTTCTCCTGGGGCAGTCAACCTTCAGGTAACACAAGCATTTTTCTTTTGTGACATCAAGGAAAAAAACATGACCAATAAGTGGAACGGATCCACGTGCTTTAGGCTTCCCGCACATTCTCTTAAGGATTCGCGTGACTGGCTTCCGCGTGGCGATGACAAGCGCGACTAACAGAGAAGCGACAAGCCTGTGACATACATTTAAATTTTTTTGGTCAATGGGATTTTGGAATTGCTCCAGGGGTAAAATATATTTGAAGTCACGGCACAGGTTTTTGCAGGTGTGGACGTGTGGTGTTCTGTGAAAATGTGTGGGAGTATTGTATGCATACGGTAATGCGTGGTACGGATGAATTACGGAACGAGGCTTGCGGGACGGGTACTGAGATGTATATTTCTGCCTTCGCCTGGCATGGAGCACCCTGGGTACAGAGCCACCTCATCATCTAAAAGGCATGTCTCAACTGAAGTGATGCTATACACACGCCGGTTAAAACGGGTGCATTTATGCAGGCTCCCCGGGATGGATCCTCGTTTCTTTACTAAAATGCCTTTCAAACAATCCGATCAGCCCTTGAAAAAGAGATCTGATTTGAAAAGATCAGATAGGCATGGTCAAAAGACTAACAGTGGAAGGAAAAATAAGTTTAATTTGGATTGTCAGTTTTGTTCAGTAGCTTGAATACTTTATCATACAGGTAAATCCAAATGATGAGTCACACAGATTACAATGAACAGCCAAGGCACCTTCTGTGATAAAGACAGAAGCAACAAATTACTCACTAATGGAAATTCAATGGAAGTGGATTCAAGTTTCCTTGACTTGGTCCATAGAAATTGCATAATCTTGATAGCCCGCCTCCTTATGCAAGACACAAACAAAGGAGTCACCGCCCCCTAATGCTTAAAAGAAGCTCCGAAGGGAACAGAATTATAAACGTTTTTCTCTGTCAGACAAACACTGACAGAAAGTTGTATCATCAGATTGTTAGTTTCTTGACTGAGAATCTCGACAAGGAAGCTGCCATCATGTGTCCATCTTGTGTCCATCCACACCCCAGCCAAGCAGACATGGGACTAACGAGTGAAGACATGGAGTGCTGCGTCTGCCTCCAGTCCTACTCACGCAGGGACAAGATCCCTCGGATGCTCCACTGCAAGCACACCTTCTGTGGGCAGTGTCTCCAGACGATATCCAGGCTCCAGAGCGGCCTGCTGATGGTGTGCTGCCCACTGTGTCGCTGGATCACATGTACCAGGGCCAGTCTCCCCGTCGCTGGATCCCTGTGGATAAACACCGACATCTGGGACAGGATAACAGAAAGAACAGAGGAGGAGCATGAGGAGGAAGCAGAGTTGATGAGAGCGGATAAACAAACACAGACCTCTACC
Organism: Esox lucius; assembly: GCF_011004845.1. Classification (NCBI taxonomy): domain Eukaryota; kingdom Metazoa; phylum Chordata; class Actinopteri; order Esociformes; family Esocidae; genus Esox; species Esox lucius. Next base: position 37,004,259 of record NC_047570.1, on the reverse strand, counting down.
CAGAATGAATGGTGAGTACTCTCTGAAGAGATGGGGGAACGGGTAGCTGCTATGTAGATGGTCTAACAAGCTTTACAATCTTTCCTGTTCAATCTGTTAATGGATGCTGTTGTCACATATTCTGCTTAGATAATTCTGTGCTATAGATTTGTCTCTGCTGTCTCTCTTTGCTTTCTTTCTCTTTCACTCTTCGTTCTTGCTGCCTTCTCTGGATCATACTTGTTTTTTGTCGTACTTTAATAATGTAATGTATTCATTGAAGTAGGGTTTTCACTTATTACGATCTTATCAGCATAATGGTTTCATGTTCAGAATTTGAGGTCAGTCTGTTAAATGATTACAGCATTTTAAATCTCTTTTTACTGTTCTTGCCATTTAGCTCATCTTCTGGTCACTGTGGCCTAAGGATCAAACTAAAGAGTTTCTTGAGAAGAAGGCCCAAGGGAGGTAAACTAAGAAGATGAAAAGAAGACACAGAGAACACAGCGTGAAGACCAAGAAAAGTCTTCTTGAAGACTAGAGAAGGGGATGATCAGAGATCAAGAATAGGCCAAACTTCAAGATGCAGTCAAGGACTTTTTTTATAACCTCCCATGTTGGGTCACAATAATACCTTTTGTGAAGAAATTAATAAATGTAAATAAATGTTTTAAGCAGGTGATAATGCCTTAGGCTTTACAATCAATCGATTTGTATTGTTTATTTATTTATGTGCTAACAATTTCGAACTGTGAACAATTTATTGAGTACAATGACTGATGTTGAATTTGTACTGCACTGTGTGATTTTACTATGATGTTTACCAGGTCATGTGTTAACTGAAGTAGAATTTGTTTATATTAATGTTGTGCCTTTTTTCAGGGAATGATTTATACATAACCTGTATTTACTGGTATCAATATAATGCAAATAAATATACTTTAAAATAACAGTATTCATGTTTTGGAAGGCATTGTTGTCATAAAAAGTACAGAGGGCTATGCTTGGCAATTAAAAAATAGAAGACATTTGTACTAATTTAAAATGACATACCTACATGTAACCTACAATCGCAAGATGCAGGCCTTTTAATTGTACCTAGAATCTCTAACCAAACAGCCGGAGGCAGGGCCTTTTCTCATAGAGCTCCACTACTTTGGAATGATCTGCCAATTAAGGCTAGAAATGCAAACTCAGTGCAAACTTTCAAGTGTCTACTAAAGACTCATCTCTACAGCATGGTCTATGATTAGGTGTAGCCTGGCCCAGGGGCGTGAAGGTGACCAGAAAGGCTTGATACTGTCCACCCTTGCTGTCTTGCCAGATGGGCTCTCATCGCCACTGTCACTGAGTCACTGGCTTGTTGTTGTCTCTCTGTTGCGCACTTGTGCAATTGGGCTGTGGTCTGCTGGCAATACTCGGCCCTCATAAAATGTGGTTGCGGTTGGTGGGTGTCCCTTTGGTTGATGCTTGGCAATGTGGGTGGATTGATTTCCTGCCTGTTAGGCCCTGTCCGGGGCCTATTCCAGAAAGGGCCACAATGTCACCAGACCCCACTGTCTCAGCCCCAAGGTCTTACTCTGCTATATTATTGTGCTGGGGGAGTAGGGTCAGTTCTCCTTCTCCACTATAAATCCTTGTAGATATAAGGAACGCATTTTCAAAATGTTCCCTGTCTCCTGCCGTTTTAAACAAAGAAGGACATGAGGTCCTGGCCCCCAACTGAGGAGTACCAGGCTTGAAAGAACCGTTGCTGTCCCTGTCCAAAGTCCTCCTGGTTGTGTTGCAGATCAAGACGATACCTGACGATTTCAGCTGCCACTGTGCTGACACCTCCCCCTCCCCGTGTTGTCCCTGTCCTTGTCCATCTGGTCATGCTTCTGACCTGGACAAAGTTTACAGTTTTTCTCGATTGCTTACAAGCATCGGTCAATACTGAAATCACAATAACAAAACTCTTCACATAGTGTGCATTACCAACATGCATCATTGCAAAACAGTTAATCTCACCCCCAAAACTCACTAAAACCACCAAAACACTTCATACATGTTTCAAAACAAGCTTGTTCCATCAAAACACTGCCAACAATCCTCACTCAGAAACACACACTGTCACTCATAACACACTGACCTAAAAAACACTAACAACAAGGAGCATTACATAAACGATGACGTTTTATCTTGTAGGTTTTTAAAATTATTTTTCACATAAATCAGTATTTGATCATAGAATAAGAAAAACACCTCACTTTAATGACTGTACTAAAGTATATGGAACAAGAATGAATCACAAATGCAGCAATTTGAAGGAATATCCTTTATTTTTTCCACATCTTTGCATATAGTAAAATTTTCTTTTGAAAAATAATAGGTTCAAACCAAAAACTAATTTACCCAAATTCCAGGGCTGCAACAAAAACAAACCAACATCAGTAAGTACAGTATAATCACTAGTCTCTGTGTATTGAAGGGGCCAATGAGTGGTCTGTGTAACAGCAAACCATCATTGGACAGTGCTGCACACATTGTGATGTCAGCTCCTCTCTGGCCTGGGACATCCACGGAGGCTCTCTGACCAATCCCATTTCTTCCCCTGCAGTGTTTTTGCCAGGTTGAATCCAGCTTCATACACAAAGATGAATTTATGTGCAGTTTGACTGGCTTTCATCTCCATTACTCTAAAAAAAAAATCAGTAAATCCATAGTTTTACAGTACTTTACATTATGTGTAAATGTGTAAATACCCTGTTTGGTTATTGAACAGACATCTTACCTGGATATATTGATACCGGAGTTCTTTCACACATTCGCCGTTTCTCTCAAAGGGCACAGTGTACAACACTTGGGTCGGTTTTCAGTTGAAACTGCAATCAACTGTGTTTGGATTGATTAATATGCTAACATAATTAACATTTTCTAACAAATATCAAAAATGTTCTTGATATTTCAGTCTGGTTACTGCAGAAATGCACACCAGTTGTTTTGAATGTGTTTTTGACCGTTTTGAGGACAGTGTGGAAGCATTTGAGAAAACAAGTGCTGTGAATATATTGTTTTGTATGTGGTTGAGTTTGAATGAGAAAAGAGTTCATGGATTTGGGAGAATGTGTTCATTGAATGCATTTTGTGTGAAAGAAATGAGAAATGATTCACTGTTTGTTTCACATACACTTCCGTTTTGCTGACTGTGTGAAGAGTTTTGTTACTGTAACTTCTGTAATTTTCAATGCTTGTGAGCAATCGGGAAAAACTGTAATGCCAAGAGTATTGTGCCAAGCTTGCCGTGTAGCAACAAAAACATTTCAATGAAGGGGACAATTAAGATGGAAATGAAGAGTTAAACCCATCCTTTAAAAAGATATATTTTCATTTAACACCAATTACAGTGTAAACGATGCACAATGGTATAAGAATATAAAAGCATTTATCATTTTGGATTTTCAATTAGGCCTCTAAGATTTGTTTTTTAAACTGAAAAATGTATTGACCAATATTCTAATTTATTTCATAAACTCAGGAGGTGGGTATCCTGACAGAGCGTCATTAAAGAATGGTTGCTACATTCAATCCCAGAGCTGTCAAGGTTAAAACCTTCCATTGGCAGCTAACTTGTGAACGACTCCTTAATTAGCTTCTGCACTTACACCCAGACTGGAGCCAGTGTACCAAGCAGGTAAAACAAGGTTAAATTAGCCCTAGACTCTTCTTATCTAACTCTCCAGGAGCAGGCAACAATCTCACCCTAGCATTCGGGAGGTTGTTGGCAATTTAGCTCATACTTTTTTACAATTATTTTTTCCACCTTTTAATAGCCCTATTTTCATATGCCTTGAGTATACAGCATAGATATTCATGGTTTGAGATGACTAACACAATTCCTTCGATGAGGCTTGCAGAGGACCAGGACGACTGCACTCTGTCCCTAGCCACGGCTGACGTGAGGAGAGCTTTGGAAAGAGTGAACCCTCCGAAGTCACCAGGGCCAGATGGCATTCCAGGCCGTGTCTTCAGGGGGTGCACCGACTGGCTAGCGGAGGTTTTCACCTCCTTGTTCATCCTCTCCCCGTCTCTGTAGTCCACACCTGCTTCAAGCAGACCATCATTGTCGCGTTTCCGATGAAACCTGTCACATGTCTGAATGACTACCGACCTGCAGCAATGAACTCCATCATCATGAAGTCCTTTGAGCGGTCCACATCAGAACCCACATCTGCTCCACCCTTCCTGACACCTTAGACCCCCTTCATTTTGCGTACCGCCCCAAAATATCTACGGACACGCCATTGCCCTGACTGTACACATCGCCCTCTCCCACCTGGAAAAGGGTAACACATACGTGAGGATGCTGTTCGTGGACTACAGCTCTGCATTCAACACTATTGTGCCCGCTAAGCTTATTCCAATGCCCAGGACCCTGGGTCTTAACACCTCCCTTTGCAATTGGATCCTGGACTTCCTTATGGGCAGAACCCAGGTGATGAGAAGGGGCAACCTCACCTCCTCTACACTGACCCTGAGTATCGGAGCCCCCCAGGGCTGTGTCCTCAGTCCCCTTCTGTATTCCCTGTTCACGCAAGACTGTGTCACAGCTCTGAAGTCATACTTAAGTTTGTGGACAACACAACCATCCTGTGTCTCAGACCACAAGGCTCCGCAACCAGCAACACTGATCTATTGATCACATGTACACTTCATATGCTCTGGTCACTTTCTATGTACATTATAAACGTACATTATAATAATAATGTATTGACAATTAGATATATATATTTTTGACTGTACTTAATAATTGACAAAATAAGTACTATTAATATATTACCAGTACTTATGTTGTTAATTATATATAAATAAATAAATACAAATGAATAGATAAACACTACATTTGCACAAAACAGAAAATAGACAAATAAACACTAAATAGCTAAAGCAAATTACACTAAATGCAGTAGTAACCCCAAAGATAGGCATACAGACAGTTTACAGACAGTCTAAAACATCTTTATCTTTAACATACAATAATTAAGGACGAATGGTCCTATGAGAGAAATATGGCTATGATTAAAAAGCCATGCTTAAAAAGAAAATCTGGTTGTGCCTTGATGCAGTAAGGTGGCAGGTACAATGTCTCCCAGTACCACCTGAAACATTTACTAAAGACAGAGAACCATTGCACCATCCAAGGCTTTTTAAGTTCCCTTTTATATTTTATTTTGTTCCCTTTTATTCTCTTTTTTCTTTTTAGGCATTTCCTTCATTGCGAAGGGGAATTAGAATGCAAGGTTTGTCTCCCACATTCTTGCCTTTCCAGATAGCTTTTTTACACTGCACATCCATTGTAGTGTTTCAGATTATAAAGGTTACTAGTTATTTGAACAACAATATTCAGTATCGTTTGAACTCAAAAAGTTCCCTAAACTATATACAGATTCGATCTTGCACATCTAGGCCTACCCATAGATGATTATGAGTCAGGCACCGCTATCGGCTGAGCCATCACTGGAGTGAAAATGCAGACATTTGTTTTACGTAAGTTATTAAATAATGTAGAGGGACCGATAGAGGTTGGTGTTTGAAAGTCTCAGGCACTGATCAACTGTAGAAGTCAGCATTTTACAAGAGGCTTTGGAAGAAGCATGTGATCAAACGAGGCTTTGGATGTCATCAATACCGTGGTGTTACAATACTGTGGTGTTACACCAAGGCAAGCCATTGCTCGCTCTGCCCTTTTACTTCAAGCAGACTGGGTGGAAATATTGAAGCAGGCCTTGAAGCGTCTCATCACTAATGCCAGTGGTTAATTAGTGCCTGATCCTGTCAGAACATGAACTGGCCCCTCTCTGACTTGGCTCAGTTATTTTTCCATGAACCGATCTCTCATGCACGATTTCCCTTTTTCAATCACTGCTTGCCCTTTGTACTGTAAACAGTTGAATAAAAGTGTTTAGAGTTATTTCTCCTTTTCATTTTATTTTTAAAACCATAAAAGCTGTAATTTAGCTGTCACCATAAAAGCTGGGAATGGAGTAATGGTGCACTAGAACTTTGCATAACACTGGCCTGTATGCGAGTGTAGCAAGAAATCTGTAACTCAAAAAGTATGGCGAAAGCACGTCTGGACTTTCCCAAAAAGCATGAGAGTAACCAAGATAGAGCCTTTTAGCCAGAACTCGATTTGCTGTGTGTGGTATAGACCTAACACCGCCCATGCCTCAAAACACAACACCCCAACAGCAACGTATGTTGGAGGCAGCAACATTTTGTGGGGATGCTTTTCATCAGCAGGCACCAGGCATCTTGTTAAAATTGAAAAAAGACAGAATGCAGCAAAATACAGGGGTATTTTTTTTTATAGAGGACCTCCTTCAGTCAGGTTTATGCATGGGAGGAAAAGTACCTTTCAGCAGGAAATTGATATCCCTCAGGAAGCCAAAACAAATTTGGCAGTTACTCCCAATCTGAATCCCATTGAGAATCTGCAACACTATTTTAAAATTGCAGTATACATGTGTCGGCCAACCAACTTGAACAACCTGTAGCAAATCTGCCGAGCAGAATGTGCCAAGGTTATTCTGACACTAAAACATATCCAACAGAACTCAATTCAAATGTATTATTTGTATTTCAGTCATATGAGAGAAATGGTCAGAGGTTTGAATACTTTTGCTATGCACTGTATGTGTCCTCCGAAGCACCTCCAACAACATTTATGCACCAGAAGTACAACATTCCCCGGTCTTCCACCTCAGTAGAGTTCACCAGCGTGATGCCCTAAGACCGGGGTGTCAAAGAGGCCTGCAGATTTTTGTTGTTTCCAATAAATGTATTCTCAGTTCAGACCTGAACAACCAGGTGAGGGTAGAAACGAACCAATTGCTGACCTAATTAATCAGTCAAGGTGACAGCGAAAACTTGCAGACACTCGGCCCTCCTTGGAACCGATTTGACACCTCTGCTGTAAGGTGATGTAGGCGGCAAATCCCCATGTGCAACTGATGGAAAACCACACAAAAAGAGTAGAGGGAGGGAAAACTGAATTTTGGAAAATAGGAAACAGAATTATAGGGCCCCTCTAGAGTAATTTAAACACCCTGGTATATTGACAGAATATGTAGTGCAGGAATGTTTCTACAATGTATTTCTGATCAATTTAACGTTATTTTAACGGACAAAAAATGAATATGCTCCTCCTAAAAACATGCAAGTGAAGATACGTGGTAAAATCTACTACTAACACTAGAAACACACGAAAATATATGACAAACACCCAGAGACTGAAAACCCGTAGACCAACAACATGTTATCTCACCGGTCATGGTTGGATAAGGACTGGTATTTCCAGATGTAAAAGCGTTTCCATGGTATGAAATATTTTCTAGTGAAACGTTCTGTGGAATGTTTTTGTTTAAGGGAATGCTTTATTGGCTATCCAAACTCACCCTTTTGGTACCGTGAGAAAATCCCAATGTTCAGCAAAATAAATATTATACATATTGGCTTACTAGTAGCCTACTTCTGATTGTGTGGCTATGCTGTGTATGATTGAAGACTGAAACGTTGATCTTCTAAATAGTTTGTGTCATAATATTATATGAAAGCACAAAAAAGTGAGAATTATCACATCTGTGATCTCTTGTCAGAAAATGTTAGCGTGTGTGAGCACGAATTTAAACCTTTTTTAAAACGATTTAATTATTCTTAAAATGCTGTCAGTTCCACTAGGAACTAGGACGAACAAAACCTAGACTAACACAAACATTATTCTTGAATATTAAATTACTCGAATTTGACTAATCAAACTCATAAGCACCAATGTATTTGTTTTTTATAAAGCCATCGATTAGTCTGGGCCTACTCCGTTTACGGGAATTTACGTGACATATTTCTTAGGGGATACATTTCCCACACGTGAAAGAAATTATATGGAAGTAGGTTCTTACATACGCGGATAGTTCCTTGGAACTAGACGTAATCTGACGGTGAAATCTAAGAGTGAGCGACCGCCCCTTCATATGAGACAGTATCTACTCCCCTAAAGCCCGCAGTAAGCTACTTATCAGGCAGCAAGACGTCTCTGCTGCTTGGAAGAGGACGCTTGATGACGTGTTGGCCCAAAATATCGCTTTCACATTCAAGTCTCCACCACAAATTGTATAGAAATGGAATAGAATCGTGTTCATTTGGCAGCATGTTCGGTTGAGTTTTATGCATTGAACATAACTTGCTCATCTGAAGCGCTAGTAAATATTGGATTTGTTACGTTCAGTTCTTCCGTTTCAACTGAGTTATATTGTTATATTGTATATATTTTGCCATGATCAGAGTGTATACTATATAGTTGTGCAACTCCTATAAATGTACCAAGCGGATAAACATTTCTGAGAGACAAAAATGGCAAAGTCAGAAGGAGGAATTGACCCAGGGTCTTCTACATAAAATATTGTCTCTAGGTAGAAATCTTTTTTTTTGATTATTTTTATAGTAATCTTCATAGTTTGACAGTCATTAGAGCAATGTATTCCAGTTTCAGTCATTTTAGATTAATTAGGGCAGAGGTGTCAAACCGGTTCCACGGAGGGCCGAGTGTCTGCAGGTTTTTGCTCTCTCCTTGTACTTGATTGGTTAATTAGGTCACTGATTGGTTAGTTTCTACCCTCACCTGGTTGTGTAGGTATGAACTAGGAACCAATTTATATGAAAAACCAAAAATCTGCAGACACTCGGCCCTTTGTGGAACCGGTTTGACACCTGTGAATTAGGGCAATGTATTCCTGTTTCAGTCATTTGAGATTAATTAGGGCAATGTATTCCTGTTTCAGTCATGTGAGATTAATTAGGGCAATGTATTCCTGTTTCAACATGTTTTAATATTTCCTCCTGGTATTTCCTCCAGATTCCCGACAGACCCGCACCCTATCCAATACAGGACCTTAATATACTCCAGAGTGTGAAAGTTACCTTCAACCAGTGTTAAACCTTCTTTTCAGAACATTGCCTCTCCATCCAGAGTTCCTCTGCGCTCAAGCTGTCCATCTTGTGTCTATCTACACCCCAGCCAACCAGACATGGGACTAATGAGTGAAGACATGGAGTGCTGCGTCTGCCTCCAGTCCTACTCACGCAGGGACAAGATCCCTCAGATGCTCCATCGCACGCACACCTTCTGTGGGCAGTGCCTCCAGACGATATCCAGGCTCCAGAGCGGCCTGCTGATGGTGTGCTGCCTACTGTGTCATTGGATCACATGTACCAGGGCCAGTCTCCCCATCGCTGGATCCCTGTGGATAAACACCGACATCTGGGACAGGATAACAGAAAGAACAGAGGAGGAGGAGCATGAGGAGGAAGTGGAGTTGATGAAAGGAAACAAACAAACACAGACCTCTACCCAGGATGAATGGTGAGGACTCTCTGAAGAGATGGGTCTCGTAAAGCTGCTATGTAGATGGTCTCGTAAAGCTTTGAAAACCTTCCTGTAAAATGTGTTAATGGATGCTGTTTTATGTTGTTCTTACTTCAGTATGTGCACTCTCAATCTGTCTCTGTTTTCTGCACTCACATCCTCTACTGCTGTCTGTCTTTGCTTTCTATTTCTTTTAATCTCTTTCTGTTAATTCACTCTGCTCATGCTCTCTGTCTGAATCTAACATACTTTTTAGTTGTAGTGTAATTTACATAATATCTTATGTGTAGTACAGTTTTTACTTATTATGATTGCATCGGCTTCCTAAATGGGTGGAAGTTCAGAATAAGAGGTCGATCTTTTCAACCATAACAACTCTGTCATTCTTTTTCTGCTGTTCCTCCCTTCCAGGCTGTAATCTGGGGGTTGTGGTTTTAGGCTGAAACCGAACAGTTTCCTGAAGAGGGACATTATGTAATAACATAGCTACAATCTGTGAAGATATAAACATGACCACCTCATCATCTAAAAGTGGCTTTGATGACATGGGGTACAAGTCTAATCGACATTTTCAGGGAAACATTTGCTTCACAGCACCACTCTCACAGCCAGTTTCCAAAAATCACAGAATGCCTCTTAAATGGAAGTCGAGTTGGTTTATTTGAAATTGTGTTGCATAAAATCTTTATGTTGCCGGTGCATGTTTTGTACTGTTACAGAGATTTGTTGATTATGTATTCCTGAATGGGAAAATACTGAGTCCCTGTGTTTAACAAATGGAAGAGTGTTGATTGGGTTGTAAATGTGGGAAAGGAAGAATGAGGTGTTGAGGTAAACATAAACCTTGTGTCAGGATGGGGGAAGCTGCAGATCAATGAGTTCTAATCAATGGAATTGCCATCACAGTACTTTACATAATTATAATATATTTGCATTATGCATAGGCCTGTTATTCTACCCCCGGGGAGGCTCCATATAAACCTTTACATTTGGAGAATGAAAATGACATGATACAGGCATGTTTTCAACAAGAAATGGTGGGAAACATCTAACATTTTCACTTTGACTTTTTAACTTTTATCTTTTTTCCATAATATTTCTTCATTCATTCTGTGCACTGTTTGAAAAATATATTAATTCATTTGGCATTCATCATTTATCATGGGATTTATGTACACTGCTCTAAAAAACTGAGGGAACAATGAAATCACACATCGAGTGTTGAAGGAAATATATTAAAGATCAAAATCTTTAACGTACATTGTGTTATTCACTGAGCACAAGATGATGTGACAACAGTCAGTGGAAACCAGAACTACCATCAGATTGATGGCTGGATTCAAACTCTGTTCCAACAATTTAATCACAGAAATTCAGAATGTAACTCTTTAGTGTGTATGGCCTCCACTTACCTGTATGCACTCCCGACAACATCTGGGCATGCTCCTGATGAGACGGCGGATGGTGTCCTGGGGGATATCCTCCCAGAACTGGATCAGGGCATCAGTGAGCTCCTGGACAGTCTGTGGAGCTACTTGTCGGCGTCAAATGCACTGATGCATAACGTCATAGAGGTTCTCAAATGTGATTCAGGTCAGGGAACGTGAGGGCCAGTCAATGGCATCAATGCATTTGTCATCCAGGAACTGCCTACACACTCTGGCCAAATGAAGCCGGGCATTGTCCTGCACCAGGAGGAACCCAGGGCCCACTGCACCAGTGTAAGGTGTTACGATGCTTCTGAGGATTTCATCCTGGTACCTAACAGCAGTCAGGGTACTGTTGGCTAGCAAGTGAAAGTCTGTGCAACCCTCCAAGGATATGCCTCCCCAGACCATCACTGACCCACCACCAAACTGGTCATACTGGATGATGTTGCAGGCAGCATAATGTTCACCACAGTGACTCCAGACTCTTTCACGTCTGTCACGTGATCAGTGTGAACTTGCTCTAATCTGTGAAGAGAACCGGTTGTCAGTGGCGGACCTGCCTATTCTGGTGTTCTCTGGCGAATGCCAATCGAGCTGCACGATGCTGGACTGTGAGCACAGGTCCCACCAGAGGACATCGAGCCCTTATGCCACCCTCATGGAGTTTGGTCAGAAATATGGACACCAGTAGCCCGCTGCGCGTCATTTTGTTGGGCTCTGGCAGTGCTCCTCCTGTTCCTCATCGCACAACGGAGTAGATAATGCAGATAACTCTTGAAACTGTACTGGGAGACACCGAAAACCTTCTTGCGACGGCACGTATGGATGTGCCATCCTGGAGGGGCTGGACAACCTGTGCCACCTGGCTACAGATACAGCCTCATACTACCAGTAGTTACAAGGACACAAACAAAACGCAAAACTAGAGAAGAATCAATCAGGAAGCATAAGGAGAGCGCAATAGTCTGTGGCCAACACCTGCAAAACCAGTTTGATTAGCCCCTCTTTGGGGGTTGTCTTGCTGTTGCCTCTCCAGGGCACCTGTTGTCACTTTCATTTGCACCAAAACAGGTGACATTGATTTATAGTCACTTATGCTTCCTGACTGGACTGATTGATATCCCAGAAGTTGAATTGAATTGGTGTTATGCTGTGATAATTACGTGTTCACTTACATTTCTGAGCATTGTATTTTAGTTTAAATTGGACCGAATTTGTATCCATAGGAAAATAACTGTCCAACATCGAATTGTTTATGAAACCTAAACAGGTTTGTGTGCGAGTTATTTATACGCTATTACCAAAAACCAAGCAATCCAAAACTCCTCATGGCAGTGTAAACTTACACCAGTAACGACCCGTGTGTAATCCTATACTTTCTGGTGCAATCAAAGACGATGTTTGCTACTTCTATAAAGCCTATTAATTGTTATAGCGCCATTGTTGTGACAGCAAAATAAACGATAATTAGTAGACCCATACGTACAATATAATATGCCAAAATGAGATCTTGTACACAATCGCTGCCTGGTCTATGCTACGACTAGGATATCTATATGACAATGTTATAACTGGTTAGAAACTAGTGCGCAATCGCTTACTATAATTACGGTAAAGGAAATTCTGAGTTTGCAGCTGATAAAAGACCGGGGTTGTTCCGGTAAAAAGTAGTACTACCGTTCTGCTAGCAGCAGGATGTAATACTTGCTGCACAACTCAGATTTCTTATTTAAAAATAAAAGCCGTCATTGAAATGCATGGCAATGTGTTTAATTCATTATAAAGATAGTGAACGGTAGCCGAATGCAAGTTTTATGTATTTATTTAAACAAATAATATGTATTAAAAACAAATACATGTATATTTACTGTCCGGAAATCTTTGGACACTGACTAAATTTTCATAATTTTGTCTCTGTACGCCACCACAATGGATTTGAAATGAAACAACCGAGATGCAATTGAAGTGCAGACTTTCTGCTTTAATTCAAGGGGTTGAACAAAATTATTGTATGAAATATTTAGGAATTGCAACCATTTTCATACACAGTCCTCTTATTTCAGGGGCTCAAATGTAATTGGACAAATTAACACAATCATAAATACAATTTTAATTTTTTATACTTTGTATGCATGCAATGACTGCTTGAAGTCTAGAATGCATGGACATCACCATATGCTGGGTTTTCTCCTTTGTGATGCTTTGCCAGGCCTTTACTGCTGCTGTCTTCAGTTGCTGTTTGTTTGTGGATCTTTCTGCCTTAAGTTTTGTCAGTGCCCATGCCATCACACTGCCTCCACCGTGATGATGTGGAATGCTTCGGATCATGAGTCGTTCCAAGCCTTCTCCATACTTTTTTCTTCTCATCATTCTGGTACAGGTTAATCGTAGTTTCACCTGTCCAAATAATGCTGCTCTAGAACTGGGCTGGCTTTTTTAGATGTTTTTTGGCTAATCTGACCTTTCTATTCATGAACCTTATGAATGGTTTGCACCTTTTGGTGAATCCTCTGTATTTGATCTCGTGAAGTATTATTTTCATGGTAGACTTGGATAATGATATGCCTACCTCCTGGAGAGTGTTCTTCACTTGGCTGGATGCTATGAAGGGGTTTTTCTTTACCATGGAAAGGATCCTACAATCATCCACTATTGTTGTCTTCTGTGGACGTCCAGGCCTTTTTGTGTTGCAGAGCTCACCAATGCATTCTTATTTTCTCAGAATGTACCAAACTGTTGATTTGGCCACTCCTATTGTTCCTGCTGTCTCTCTGATAGATTTTTTTGTAGCCTAAGGACGGCCTGTTTCACTTACATGGAGAGTTCCTTTGACGCATGTTGTGGGTTCATAGCAACAGCTTCCAAATGCAAATGCCACACCTGGAATCAACTCCAGACCTTTCACCTGCTTAATTGATGAAGAAATAATAATGGAATAGCCCACACCTGTCCATGAAACAACTTTTGAGTCAATTGTCCAATTACTTTTGGTCCCTTGAAAAAGAGGGGGCTAAATATTAAAGAGCTGTAATTCCTAAAATTTGGATGTGAATACTCTCAAATGAAGGCTGAGAGACTATTTCTGGACCTATCTGTATATACAAATGACATAACAAAAAATCAAGGTTATGTGAAGAGGAACATGGCATTTGAGAAATACTCAAAAGAGTGTGTATAATGCAAACATATCTTTTTATCACGCTTTTTAAAAACTGTCTTCCAGACATTTCTATTTTGTCTGATCTTCTTACCAGAGACGACACAACCATCCTGGGTATCATCTCCAACATTGATGAGACCACTTACAAAGAAGAGGTAAAGAACCTGGCTACATGGTGCCAGGACAACGACCTCTCTCTCAACGTCTGCAAGACTAAGGAGATGATGGTGGACTTCAGGAAGTGATACACATCGATGGAGCTGAAGTGTAGAGACTCTGACTTCAGGTTTCTCTGTGTATTCATCAAAGTTGACCTCACTTGGTCCTGGCGAGCGAACTCTGCAGTGAAAACTGCCCAATAACGATTATACTCCTTGAGGAGACTCAATAAGTTTGGCATGTCTGTAAAAACTCTCACCAACTTCTACAGGTGCACCATTGAGAGCATCCCCTCAGGCTGCATTACTGCCTGGTACAGCAGCTGCTCCCCTGCCGATCGCAAGTCCCTCCAGAGGGTGGTGAAGTCTGCGCAGTGCATCATCAGTTGCCATCTCCCCTCCATGCAAGGTGTCCATCACACACGATGTCTAAGTAAAGCATGGAACATCATCAAGGTCTACAGCCAGCCAGGCTGTGGTCTGTTCACACTGCTGCCATCTGGAAGACGCTACCGGAGCATCGGGCATGCACTTCCAGACAAATCGTTTTTTCCCTCAGGCCATAAGGCTCCTCAACCAGCAACACTGATCTATGATCATGCTGATCACACATGAACCTGATTCCAAATGCTCTGATGTCTTTCTATGTACATTCAATGTATATTAGAATATTATTTTGCATGTACCCTTCATAGGCATATTACACTCATATTGCACTCATATTACACTCATATTACACTCATATTGCACTCATATAACACTCATATTACACTCATATTGCACTCATATTGCACTCATATTACACTCATATTACACTCATATTACACTCGTATCTATAAAATTCAATGCCTCTACCCATGTGGTTCATATTGCTCATCCTACTCTATTTTCTTAATTGCTGCTAGCTTACATTGTTATGTATATTATTGCTATATTTCTGCTTAATATATTACTTAATTCTTACTATGTAGGTGTTGTGTGCCATGTCACAAGAATTTCATTGTGCAGGATGATGCTGTGTAATTTGGTGCATTTGATCAATAACATTTTGAACTTCAACTTTGGAATTTGAACAGAGACTTTGAACAGAGACTTTTTTTTCATCAACATATTCAAATGTGATGCCAAACAATTAAATCACAGCTATCAGCAAAGTTACTTTCAAAAACATCTTATAGTTTATGCCAATGGAGTAGGTGGGTTAAATTGTACTGCTAGCTATTTCATCTAGTTGGCACCATGAAATGGCACTATTCATTTATTCTATACACCCTATGGAGTAATTCTCGAATGCCATGTTCCACTTCACATAGTGTCGTTTTTCTGTTATTAGTCAATTTGCATAGGCCAATTTTGTTTATAGTGTATTGTATTGGAGCTAATGGAGTAGGAGGGGTAAAAAATTTGTTGCTAGCTATACCATCTATATTCCCCCCTGAAATGGCTCTATATATGGGTTCTACACATGCCAATGAGTAATACTCGAATGCCATGTTCCACTACACATTGTGTAATTTTTTATAGTAAGACAATTTTCATTGGTCACTTTCAGGTGTAGTGTATTGCATTGGAGCCAATGAAGTGGGTGGGTTAAATTGTGTTGCTAGCTATGCCATCTATATTTAGAAATTACACTTTCTGTGGATTCTACACACACTACTTAATATTTCTGAAATGTCATGTTCCACTTCACATAGTCTAGTTATTTTTTATAGAGCAATATATATAACAACCCGGTCTGTAGAATCTATGTTTTAATATAGTTCTTAAAAACACTTTTTTTAACCTATGTTTTTGGCATTCATCATTCATATGAACCTTGCTATAAAACAACATAAAAATTGCCTTTGGTTACAATTGACTAATCTTTAGAACAAATTATACACTTTGCACGATATTGATTACAAAGAAATCATAGCAGAGAATGTACTTCCTGCAGCAGCTGAAAAAGTTCAACCTGCTAAAGAATAGGGCCCAATCCCAATGTCCCCCCTAAACCCTGAACCCTCGCAGACTAACCTGACGTCACCTGGTAAGTGATTGAGTGCAAGAGGCTGCAAGGGCTCTAAATGCTATAAATAGTAATGCGACAGCACTTTGTGACTTTTATGATGCTGAAACTTGTTGCACACAATGTGGGTTTGAGACTTTTTATTTTATGTTTTTTACTTTCTTCGCAGCCAAGGCACTTAATAGACTGACTGCCTGATTTATACGTCTTGCAGGCTCTTGCCCTACAGAGTGGACCAGAGGTAATTGTCAATAACAATCTATATTTGTCAATAATCACTATACTTTTTTTGGCCAAAACAGCATTGTTAAGCAAAAACTTACAGGTGATTACATTCCTCTGGTTTCATGTGTTCTATGTGCCATCTCATATCCTTGTTAATGTAGGTTTAGTGTATTTGTGTAGTTAACCGTTCTTCCTTCTCTTATAAGGTGGGTTTGCCGGGATGTTTCTCTCACATCTGGGCTTCCCCTGGTAACCCCCGTGTTTCACGTCACAACGCTATGAACTGTGGGTAATTCCCTCAGGCAAAGTCTGCAGAAATGCGGAGTTCTGAAAAGGGTGCATGAAGGCCTCAAAATGTCAGCGAGAGAGCCCTTGCGCATTTGATGATTTGACAGTGGGACAGCCCTAAGCCCTCACAGACAGTGGGACAGCCCTAAGCCCTCACAGACAGTGAGACAGCCCTAAGCCCTCACAGACAGTGGGACAGCCCTAAGCCCTCGCAGACAGTGGGACAGCCCTAAGCCCTTGCAGACAGTGAGACAGCCCTAAGCCCGCACAGACAGTGGGACAGCCCTAAGCCCTCACAGACAGTGGGACAGCCCTAAGCCCTCACAGACAGTGAGACAGCCTTAAGCCCTCACAGACAGTGGGACAGCCCTAAGCCCTCACAGAGAGTGGGACAGCCCTAAGCCATCACAGACAGTGAGGCAGCCCTAAGCCCTCACAGACTTAGCAAGAACGTGCTTCAAAGTCTGTGGGCCTATGATTGTGCACTTCTACTCTGCCATCATGGAGTCCATCCTGACCTCCTCCATCACTGTCTGGTACACTGCAGCCACTGCTAAGGACAAGGGCAGGCTGCAGTGCATCATCCGCTCAGCAGAGAGGGTGATTGGCTGCAATCTGCCGTCTCTACCTGACCTACATACCTCCAGGACGCGGATGTGAGCAGCAATGATTGGGGTTGATCCCTCTCACTCTGGAAATTGACTATTCAGAGCTCTCCCCTCTGGCAGAAGGCGGAGGTCTATCAGGACCAAAACCTCTCGCCACAAGAACATTTTTTTTTTTATACAGCAGTAGGCCTCATGAACATGCCCCTGGAACCAAATAGACTATAGCCGGCTTGTCACAAATACACACACAACCCTCAACTGGACAAATCTATAACCCCTCCCCACATACACACACAACCCTCAACTGGACAAATCTATAACCCCTCCCCACACACACACACACACACACACACACACACACACACACACACACACACAACCCTCAACTGGACAAATCTATTACCCCTCCCTACATACACAAACAACCTTCATGTGGACTAAGTCTTGCACCTCACTTATACTTTGTAGATATTTTTAGTTATTCATGAATGCACAGTCTACCTTGTTTATGCTCAGTGCACTGTTCTGACATGTTTTTATTTCCCTTATTCCTTTTGTACAATTGGTTGCAACAACGGACAGAACGAATTCCTTATTTGTTTTGAAACTTAATAAAACTCTGATTTCTGATTCTCATATGAGCGCTTTTGTTTTGAAGGTTACGATTGTGACGTCATCGTCGGTGCTGCTGGTAGAATACTAGTCAGAGGAGGCTGCTAGCGAGTCTGACTGTTTGGATTTTATCATTTCAAAGTGTTTTAATTTCAATGAAAAAATAAGGATTTTATTTAAATGTAACTTTGTATTTAATTTCAAGTCAACCCATTTGACTCTTTTCGACAGAAACCGCTCTCAAATTGTTTGAGCTTGGTCTATCTCTGTCGTTGGAAAACAATGAAGGCCTAGTTTTTGCCTATCGCTGCTAGCTAAGTCTGGATTATCTACTACTACTACTAGCCTGTGTGGGATTTAAACGGATGACTGTACCGATCTTCGACATTACAAAGTGAAGTAAAAACAGGTATTTTGTTGGTTTAAGTTTTAATAAAAACGATGTTTTTGGTATACTTTCACTCGTGTGGGAACTAGTCTTATTATCTAACGGTTATGTTCTACCTTAGGTTTATTACGAAGTCGTTAATAATGACCGGCTGGTTTCGACTAGCTCAGCTTCTCCCTTCCTGCGTTTGATCAATTACCTTGCAAGCTATCCATTCTGTTTGGGAGGAGGGAAGAAAGTGCATTACAGCTTTTTATTCATTAGCGAACGTAATAATAGTATTGAGGTAAATTGTTTGTCTACCAAAGAATATATTATACATTTGGCCGGCTAGGCCTCACGAAAGCCACTGGCGTAGAATATTGCAATGAAGTTTGATGGATAAAAGGGCTTTATTCGAATGTTCACTAGTCTAACGTGCACAATGATTCCGATGTTGATGTTGATAGATTAATTTAGGTGTCCTGAACGGCGTAACGGTTGTAAACAAACCGACCGCGTTAGGTCAGGTTGGAGGGAGGGTGAACAGGACTGGCTCCCTGCACAGATGCTGGTTCATTGTGGTCAACAGTGAGTGGAGCTGTTGCGGTTCTTGGAGATCGTCTGCGGTGAATGCAGAGCCGGTCAGTGGCAGCTGCCGGGCCGTGGGGTTCTGTTGGGAGAGGTTAGGCCCGGAGAGGTCCAACCAGACACTTGTGGACTAGCCCCCGAAGTGTCGTCACCACTATCCAATTGGTTCCTTCTCAGTGTTGAAGGTGTATTTGGCAGTAATCGTCAGCATGCCCTCTGGGCGTGGTAAGCGCCACTCCAGGGTCCCATCCACAGGCGATAAAGCTGGGCTGGGCCCTATGGCCAAAATATTATATAACAATATTGTTAACAGTTGTGAATATGCATATATATTTTCATGTTCCTCAGTGGTCTACAATTGTTAAATTTGTCATGACCCTATGCTGGCAACAAATGGATTTCAATAGGTCGTTTAACACTGTGATATACTTTTTTGTATCTCCAAAACATAAGTTTCTTTTCAGATAACCTTCGCCAGGGCATAACATTGTAAAAGCTCTACAAGCTATGTCCCATTGATTGGATCTCTCTTCCATTCTCTCTCCCTCAACCCTCATCCTTCTCGATCTCACAAACATTCCCTCCATACCCCACCCCACCCCAGGCATGTCATCCCAGCTGCAGGTGTTCCCACCACCCTCCGCCTCTTCCAGTGCCTTCTGCCGCATCAAGAAGATGAAGGTGGAGAACTGTGTCTGGGACGTGTCCTCCGACGGTCCGTACGGCTCCTTGGGGGGCCAGCAGGGCGTCGGGGGCTACTCCTTTGCTCCGTCTGCGTTGGTGTTCCCCTCTGCCCCTGGCTCCCGTGGGCAGGTGGTGGTCCGGGCGGCCGACAGCACGGGTAGCCTGCCCAGGGGGTCCGGTAGCCGGCGCCTCAACGACCACTTTGCGCACGTGCAGACCTCACACGCGCAGATCTCACACGCGCAGACCTCGCACGCGCACGCCGAGGGGGCGGCTGGGACGGGTGCGCGGCGACAGGGCCAGAAGAGGAAGAACGAGGAGGTGAGCGGCAGCGGGAGCGTGCAGATCCTGGAGGAGCTCTCGGCGCCGCCGCCGGTGTTCTCCACCCGGACTGGGGGCGGGGGGGGCACGGGCCAGTCCATCCCCCACTCGGCCCCCACCACCAAGAGCTCCAGCTCCAACGGCGAGGGGGACTACCAGCTGGTGCAGCATGAGATCCTGTGCTCGGTGTCCTGCAGCTACGAGGTGCTGGAGTTCCTGGGGAGGGGCACCTTCGGCCAGGTGGCCAAGTGCTGGAAGAGAGGGACTAACGAGATCGTGGCCATCAAGATCCTCAAGAACCACCCGTCGTACGCACGGCAGGGACAGATTGAGGCGAGTTTAGTTTTTTTCGGGATGTGTGTTGGTTTCCTGATCACGAGGAGATGCGTTGTTTCCTTGTCTGTTGTGGTGGGTTGATTATTGATTGATTGATCTGATCGGTTTGAACTTACGGTCTTGGCTTCTGTCTCTGGTGTGCAGCATGGTTTAAATCCGTCTCTTTCAGCCAAAACTCTGCTCTCCGTCTTTCCATACTTTCCCGTCAAGTGAAGTTCAGAGATGTCAGGGAATAAAGTGTGTACCTGTTTTTTTCCAAAGGTGGGCATACTGAACCGTCTGAGTGCGGAGAATGCTGACGAATTCAACTTTGTGCGTTCCTACGAATGCTTCCAACACAAAGGCCACACCTGCCTGGTGTTTGAGATGCTGGAACAGAACCTGTATGACTTCCTGAAGCACAGCAAGTTCAGCCCACTGCCCCTGCGCCACATCAGACCCATTCTACAACAGGTGAGCATCTGGGTCACAGTCCTGTTATACCCGACTGGCTCTTGGCTGTTAATAACCTGCAGTCCAAACCCCCTCATAACCCTGTAGACCCCAGTTTAATTCTAGAATGCTGCTGCAGATTGAGCATTTTCAAAACAAGTAATTGGCTCTATGATTGTGTAGTCAGTTGTGATCAAAAACCAATTTGCACTCAACACAACAAGGTGAGAATGTAGGTTCCCCTCTGCCTCTCCCTCTACCTGTCCATCCACCTCTACCTGTCCATCCACCTCTACCTGTCCCTCCACCTCTACCTGTCCCTCCACCTCTACCTGTCCCTCCACCTCTACCTGTCCGTCCACCTCTACCTGTCCCTCCACCTCTACCTGTCCATCCACCTCTACCTGTCCCTCCACCTCTACCTGTCCCTCCACCTCTACCTGTCCGTCCACCTCTACCTGTCCCTCCACCTCTACCTGTCCCTCCACCTCTACCTGTCCCTCCACCTCTACCTGTCCATCCACCTCTACCTGTCCCTCCACCTCTACCTGTCCCTCCACCTCTACCTGTCCCTCCACCTCTACCTGTCCGTCCACCTCTACCTGTCCCTCCACCTCTACCTGTCCCTCCACCTCTACCTGTCCGTCCACCTCTACCTGTCCCTCCACCTCTACCTGTCCCTCCACCTCTACCTGTCCGTCCACCTCTACCTGTCCGTCCACCTCTACCTGTCCGTCCACCTCTACCTGTCCCTCCACCTCTACCTGTCCCTCCACCTCTACCTGTCCCTCCACCTCTACCTGTCCCTCCACCTCCATCTGTCCCTGTCCGTCCACCTCCATCTGTCCCTGTCCCCCAACCTGTCTCTCTCCCTCCACCTGTCAGTCTCTTTCCACCTCTCCCTCCACCTGTCAAGATATGACAGAGTTCACAAATGCAACGCTCTTGTCAAGATACTTTGAAAAATTTACGGTATGCAGTGTATTATCTGTTTAACAGGTTGCTGCATGTTATTTCATAGTTTTATGTATTCACTTCTATTCTACAACATGGAAAATATTTAAACTATATAAATACCCTTAAATGAGTAGGCATACTCATTTTGACTGGTGCTTATATCCAATGTTTATTTATGTTACTCACCTCAAAATTATTAGCTTTCAAAGAGTGAAAACGTTTCACCAAACAACATAGGGACCGTCACTCCTAACAAGAAAAGTTGTGGTCGCTTTGGCACAGTCATTTTGAGTAATGCAATGAATAAAACTTCAAAAAGTCATTTTTTTTCTTAATGACATCATCCCCCCCAAATAGAGGAAAATATTTTCATCTAGTAGGTTTTGTGATGTTCAGAAAGAGCCGCGGCCGCTACAGTCATTCTGAGGAAGGCTGATGACGGCAGTAATGGGTTCTGGAGTCCAACAGTGTTGTTCCTTCATCCAACCAGGTGGCGACAGCACTGATGAAGCTGAAGTCTCTGGGTCTGATCCACGCTGACCTGAAACCAGAGAACATCATGCTGGTGGACCCACTCAGACACCCATACAGGGTCAAGGTCATCGACTTCGGCTCGGCTAGCCATGTGTCCAAGGCAGTCTGCTCTACGTACCTCCAGTCGCGATACTACAGGTGTGTCCAGTGTTTCCCCTGGTTTTTATTTCTTCCACAGTGGCAAAGGAACTCTGGTGGCGAGTGGGCGTTGGGTTGAATGAGGCATGGGAGTGCCCGTGCTCCTGAATCAAATGCATTTCGAAGATCTGTTTTCCTCTGTCCGAGCGCAATGGTAGGTTCTTTATTAGTGCTCAGATACAAGAGCCACTTGCACCTCATTCAAAGTAGCGATTGTCATTTTCACACTGACTACTTAATTTTGACAATCAGCTGCATGTGCAAGATATTCCCTCTTTCTTGGCTGTTTTGGACTTTTTCTAGCTATCTCCCGTTTTCTGATCTGCTCAGAGCTGGCTTTTAGCAGCTAGCGATTCAATAAGAAGAAACGCTAAGCAGTAGACGCTAGCTGTGGGTGGTGATCAAAAGGCAGCACGAGGTGCCTTAGTGATCGGGGTTAAGACGAGCACCAGGTGGTTGCAAGGTCTAATATCGCTGCAGTGTGCCACGGTCCAACAAGACTGTCTTCATGTGCTGCTGTGTCATTGCGGCATGAGGTTTGGTCTCGTCTTGAACGGCCTTGTCCTTGGAGTAGCCTACTGTGAGACTTGGCCTCTGGTGATCTGGTGTTGTTGAACTTTAGGGTGAGGCCAGGGGAGGAGTTGACAAGGAGCAGATTGGGCCTACTGCTAATGGCCCTGCTTGCTCAGTTTATGGCAGGTGTTAATGGTTTTCGACCTGGATGTTTGTGTAGAAAATAAATGAATTAAAAAGTGTGCCTGGGAAATAAATGAGTCAGCATTTATTCTTGGAGCAGCGGAAATAATTTTACAATAATGGATTCCCACTACTTCCTTAACATAAGGCAAGCTTTTCCACTCTGCCACCTGCGGTTAGAAACCACAGGTTTACTGTTTTCCAGTACAGGTGTGTGTGAGTAATGCAACGTGAGTAATCCTGTTGAATCCCCTGATGTTTTACCTGACCATGTCTCTCATTGAGTCACACAGGTTAGTTTCACTGTGGTATCCACCCCCAGTTGATACCAAAGCAAAGCAAATCTAGTTATTCCTGTAAAATGGCATTAGTTATTCTAACCACAGCTGGTCAAAGTTTCCACTGAAGTACCTTTTCCTTTGAGTGTAAAATGAAGTTGGGACATGACCTGGTTCAGGAAACTAGAAGGTGTTGCTGGGATCTGCCTGATGTCATGAGGATATGTGTTGTTCCTCCTCCAGGGCTCCGGAGATCATCCTGGGCCTGCCGTTCTGTGAGGCCATCGACATGTGGTCCCTGGGCTGTGTCATCGCCGAGCTCTTCCTGGGCTGGCCCCTCTACCCAGGCGCCTCGGAGTATGACCAGGTCAGTACGTTCACGCACGCACGCGCGCGCACACACACCTAGTTCAGATGAATTATAGCATGTCCTGCCTCCTGTAGATCCGCTACATCTCCCAGACCCAGGGTCTCCCGGCTGAGTATCTGTTGAGTGCCGGCACCAAGACCAGCCGTTTCTTCAGGAGAGGCCCTGACTCCAGCTACCCCCTCTGGAGGATCAAGGTATTACACCCTGGTTAAATAATATGGGATGAGTGGGGGAAGACACGTGAACGATTGCTCTGTTCTGTTCATTGAATTTCTATGTGTTCAATCCTGTCCAGTAATTGAAATCTAAATTGACGACTACAATAAAAAAAATAAAAACTGGGGCCTGGAGCAAAGCTGTACACAAGGTGGCTTGTGACGGATTCTGCCTGCCAGGGGCGGCTGGCACACTGCAGTCTATCCCCTCGGTAGGGCAGGGCTCTTCTCCAGGACTTTGAGGAGGATAGGGTGCCGTTTGGGACTAGTCCGTAGAGGTTCCTGCCTGAATATCCTAATAAATCTTGAAACACTGCTGTTGACTAGACTGTTTTGTAATTACGTCTGTTCATTGGGTTTTTCTTAATATGTTTCACTAGTATTTTGGTGATGACAAGTAACATTCTTTTTTTCTTGTGTTGATAGACTCCATCAGAACATGAGGTTGAGATGGGAATCAAGTCTAAGGAGGCCAGGAAGTACATCTTCAACTGTCTGGATGACATGATGCAGGTACATATGCTACATTATTCAATTGGCTATATCACTTAGAACCAGCCAGGTGAGTGCACGACCAGGTAGCAACACGACCAGGTAGCAACACGACCAGGTTTCTTGCTTTTCACATTCTACCTCCTAACCCAAAATGTCTAGAGGCTTTAAACCTTCCTTCAACCGGAGCTCTACATCCCATCTCTTCCTTGCTCTGGTCTGAGACCAGTGTTTAGAGGTTTCTGGATTACAGTGAAACCGGTTAATTCTGTGGAAGCTATGCAGGCTCCTCAGGAACACAACATGGAGAACTGAAATAAAACGACATAACGGAATGTCTAGACTTTGCTTAATGTTCAACGTTCTAATAGTTGGCCTAACATTCTAATTAGGGATGGGATAGACGATGTCACTACTAATCGTGGTGGAAAATACTCAGGATTATGAAATCGTGGAGAAATTCCATAATGGGGATAATGGTTAATCAGGATAATGGTTTATCAGGATAATCCTCAGTGACTTATTTTACAAGTGGAGCACATCTCATCTCACGCTGCACTGCGCCACCAAACATCCTCTGCAATGTAACATCATTGAAGCTGAATGGCTCTGCTAGCGTAAACAGAAGAATATTATCAATTACAATAAAAATCTAAATTATATGATTAAATGTCGTTGTGAGTTGGGATTGTATTGTAATGATATAAAGAATAAACTAGTTTTCCAATTCCTTTACAGCAGTACTAGTTTAACCACGACACTTAGTAGGCTACAAAAAAAAATCTTCTGATCACGTCTCCACCTCCCGCTATATTCAAATACCCGTCCATTACTTTGCTGCAGAAAATAAGCAGTTGAAATAATGTTGAGCTCAAACAAACCCATGATATTTATCCTAGAAGACATGCAGAAAAAACCTGTTAACAAACTGCAAATTGTAGAAAATAGGATATACATTATTATAAATATCTCTTTCAATTTTTAATTTTGTTTATATTGTAGACTAATTGTTTACACTCTCCTACTGAAAGTGACAAGAGAAGGCAAATAGAATATAATTTGCGTGGGCCAAAATAATATTGTTGATCTGCATGATCTGCACAATACACGATGCACACAACATAACGGGGAGCTGTTATAATGAATTATAAAGTTATTATGAAGTATCATTAGCTAATAAGGCACATAAAATGCACATGGAAGGTCATGCCCCCACAGGTCAGTACTGGCCAGAATTGAAATCTTTTCACCCCTGATTTTCAGATGAGTAACTTTAAAAAGCTCTTGCCAGTCACTCAAGTGTTCCTGATCTTCTTTGATATAATTTTATTTTAATGGATTTTTAAATGCACAAGAACAGTATTTATGTAATGGAAGAATATCCTATCAGCCGTTTTGAGATAGAAACCAGAATTGTTATTGAAATTATTAATCAGGATAAAATTGTAAATCGGGATAATTTGGGCCAGGATAATCGTGGCATGAAATTCTCATATCGCCCCACCCCAAATTCTAATTGTTTGGGTCTAATGCAGGTCAACCTGTCGACTCATCTGGAGGGGACAGACATGCTGGCGGAGAAAGCTGATAGGAGGGAATTCATCGACCTGCTGAAACGAATGCTCCGTTTGGACGCGGACAAGAGGATCACGCCCACTAAGACACTGGGCCATCCCTTTGTCACCATGAGCCACCTTCTAGACTTCCCCCACAGCTCCCAGTACGTAGACACACGTTTGTGGCTGGGTTTCGTGTGTGTGTGTGTGTGTGTGTGTGTGTGTGTGTGGTGTCGGTTGGTTGAGCGTGGTGCTTCCTGAGGTCAGAGTTGTGGGTTCGATTCCTGTGGTGCATAAGGAGGTCCTGGGCTGGGTTCCTACGTTTTGCCTTGTAACTTGGCTTGTTGAGTTTGTGTGTACAATCTGTTAACTGATCAATTGTTTCTCCCTCAGTGTGAAGTCTTGCTTCCAGAACATGGAGATCTGTAAGCGTCGAAGCTCGCCGTTCGACAACAATAAAACCCTCTTCTCCACCAACTCTGTTCCCAGCGCTGCAGCCGGAAACCTCACGGTGACATTCAGTAGCCAGCTCAACCAGCATAACCAGGTACACACACACTAATGGTGGAGCCAAGGGTCCCATATGGGCCCCCCCTGTGTGAATCAGCCTGTGGCAAGCAGTATGCTTCTTCGCCGACCTCCGGGGTCACGGGTAGCCGACCTCCGGGGTCACGGGTAGCTGACCTCCGGGGTCACGGGTAGCCGACCTCTGGGGAGGGGCTTGGGGCTTTAAGAAACGCACCAACTTCAGGACTCATGACTTAGTAATAATAATAATAAAATAAGCATGGAAATCAAATTTACTAATTACTTTTAATTGTTTAAGAAGAAATGAACCTTTGGCGTAGGAGGTGCCAGGTCTTGTATAATTAGTCCCGCCTATCTATTGTTTTCGGTGAAATTTCCCAAGATTAATAATAAAGCCTTATGAAGTCTTATGAGCTTCCACTTCACTCGTGGAGGTAACTGATGTCACCACCAGGTTATTGGTGATTGGTCAGCTTTGACTGCAGTGATGTGAGTTTCTACCTCTTTTAAAACACACAAAAACTCATTTTGTGTTCAATAGGGACAACATCGTTTTTTTACTTTCGTTTAGCTGAGGAGGTCCACAAGTCTCTATGAGCCATCACGTTTATAAAGGCCAGAATTTTGCTGCCAATTCATGGAAAGAGGTTGTGGAGACGATTGGGACCAACAGGGACAGATACTTGTTCATTAAAATATAAAGAAGAAAGCATTTATTGGATGTCTGTCATCGCCACCACCCTGAGATAGTGGTGGAAAGCATGTGTCTGCAGTTTATCTGCATGGGAAGAGGGGAACAAACATGCCTCCTCCAGATGAGGGAACATAAACACTGTGTCAAGTAGACTTGTCTAACGTGTTTGTTAAATGCTAGCGTTTCGTTAGCGGCTGACTAGCTTGCCTCGCAGCATATTCTTGTGCTAACATTTGCATAGAGCTTCCTTGTGTGTCATCGTTTCCAATCTGGCTGTACATGGCCACCACCAGCTGGTTGCTCATATCTGGTGTTTGAGAGAATATGTGAGCAAACACTTTAGCCGCCTTTCGACTCCCCTTGTCCAACCAGAACGAAATCGGCATACTGCCGACTTATATCAGCCGGCAGTCCGGCTAACTGACCAGTATTCTGTCTTCATCAACCAGGTGCCGTCAGCAGGGGGAGCTGTTCCCCTCCTGAACTACCAGCCAGCCTTGTACCAGCAGGCCACCATTAACATTCCCGGGCTGACCCAGCAGAGTGTTCAGGCCCGGCCCGCCGCCCTGGCCTGCCAGGCCGAGCCGTTCCAGCAGACGCTCATCGTATGCCCGCCGAACACCATACAGGGTAGGGGTTGATACTGCAGAACTGGTGTTGAATAGAGCCTGGATCCAGATCCCTTGTGTTCTCCGTAGGATTGACATGCATGGTCGCATCCGAATGAAAAGTTTGCTTTGTGTTTTCTTTGAGGGGGTGGGGTGAAACTGACGTCACTGGTCTTGCCGCAGCATTCACTGATTGGCTGTCCCTCCGCCCGCAGGTCTCCAGTCGTCCACTAAGAGCTCCAGTTACCCAGTTAGGATGGACAGCTCGGTTCCCATGGTGAACCAGACCCAGGGCGCCCAGCCACTTCAGCTGCAGCCGGGCATGCTAACACAGGTGTGTGTGTGTGACTGCCTGTTGACGTGCCAGTGTGCCACGAAGGTGCAGATAGTCGGGGCTTTCGTGAAACGTCTCAGGTTGTCACGCAGACACCAGCTTCTCCGCTCCACCGGTCAGAACTCGGCCATGGATCTGCCTTTGACCCGTCCGGCTGTCCTGATCTGTTCGGTGTGGTTAGGCTGCCTTTGCACAGACGGGTGTTTTCTGATTCTGACCAGTTGGGTCATTCGGCTGTCTTTGTAAATGCACGCTTAGTCCCGCCAAACGGCACAGTTCACACACACACACACACACACACACACACTCCCCCAGATCAAAAGCCAGTGAATGCGTTTTCTCCACCACTAATTTGGAGGACCAGAGAGAGGGCTTTTTGATTATAACCTTCCTCCCCCCCACCCCTCCCCTCCCCTTAGGGCTCCTGTACGCCCCTGATGGTGGCCACCCTCCACCCCCACCCCCCCACAGTAGCAGGTGTTACCCCCCAGTACTCAGTTCCCTTGGGGCTGGGCTGTGGGGGTGGCCGGGCCACCCTGCTGGAGCAAACTGCCACTGTGCTGGTAAAACTTTAAACACACACCTATCTCGTTTATTCCTCCTACTTCTCCAGTCCTACTCCTCATTCTCTCCCTCCATGTTTGCTCGGTCCATTTGCTCTTTCACCCCGGTTTTCACCCTTTGACCTCCATTGCTGACCTCTACCCCTGACCCCTTCATAGGTCTGCTGTGTTGAAGGCATGAATGAAGGCATGGTGTGATCCCTAGGATGGCTGTGCTCCTGCTTTGAGCTTTTCCTTGTTGCCCGTCCTCACTCCTTCCCCTGTGTCTCTCTCTCGTTTAAATTCTAAATGTATAGCATCGATGCATTTCCCTCTCCCCAACCAGTCTCTCTCTGTGTGATTAACTACGCTCTATTCCAGCAGTAACTGCTAGTTGTTTCTCTTAACAGGCACCTTGGTTTTCCGTGCGCTTCCTGAGTGACTTGTCCCCCTTTTCTAACCACACCCCAGCAGGGTGCACAGAGAGGTCTCGCGTCTCACCCCAAATCACAACACTGGTCACACCTCCCTTGGAGATCCAGAGAATTCAGTGTTGCAAAATCTTTTTGAGTTAACAATTTTTTGGGATGTTTTTATTGGTTGTTGCGTTTAAAGAACCCAGTTATTCAGCACTGTTTGGCCATGTTGCAAAAAAAAAAATCAGAAAACCCGAAGCTTGCTTCCATTTCTGGCCTTCATTGTGCACGGCGACCGT